>NC_051212.1:49963820-50068820 GCF_015220715.1 Pygocentrus nattereri
TATGTCATTCCAAGGCCATTGTTCCTAGACCATTGCTATGGTATCCCAGGTTGCTGCTAATGTGTTGCTTCGCTGTTGCTATGGTATCCCAAGTGGTTGCAAAGGTGCCACTAAACTGATGCTATGCTAGGTTATTGTTAAGCTGTTGCTAGGCCATTGATGCGCAATCCCAGGTGTTGCTATGGTATGCCAAGTGCTTGTTTCTTAGCCATTACTATACAATTAGGTGGTTGTTGAGGTGTTGGTAGGCCACTGTGATGGCATTGCAGGTGGTTGCTAAGGTGTTCCTGGGCTGTTATGCTATCAGGTGGTTGCTAAAGCGTTGCTTGGTCATTGCAATGGTATCCCAGGTCACCTGAACATGGAGAAATAAGAATTTCCCTCTCTTTTTCCTCTCTTGACCCACTTTTACCTTTGCTTGGCTGATAACTAGTAGACTTGAGAGTAGTTTATCAGGCTAAATTTCTGTTTTTTTAAGTATCACGACGTTTATCATAACAGCCTAAAATGTCAATGCAACGTTTTCCTCCAATGTCATTCAGCCGTATTGTACAACAGAGTGTCTATAAGCTCATAATCATCTGAACAAATTGGAGTAAATGTCCTTGTAGCACCCGTTGCATTTGACTAGTGCTTGTAAGAGATGTTACATGTCCTACATCTCCCTGCAGATTACTCCATCAGCTCTGATGCATTATGGTATATTAAAACGACTGCTATTGCTCAGCTTTGATGTAAAGCGCTGCAGAATTCATTTCCCTTACTTTTCTACACGCATGTCAGCTATAACACATGAGAGCACGGTTTGTGTAGAAAATGTGTTCCGCATACTAAACTCGGGATGAAAGAACGTGCTCCTCATACCCAGCAGCCCTAAATGCTGTATTACAGGCCGCCCCGACACATCAAATGTCACAAGAACGTATGGCCTTGGGTGATGAGTCGAGCCGACTTTATTTACTTTCCCTTCTTACAGGAATCATTAAATGTTACACTAGTGGGTTCAGTCAGACAACTTAGGTGGCTCAAGGCAATCGTCAAGTTAAAACCCCTGAGTAAAGTCAACTTCTGAGCTTTAGTACTGTAAATGGAGGTGTTGTGCAATGCTGGCGTACTGAGAATAAAATTATACATGTGCTCTGCAGCTGAGTTAATGAATGGAAGCATGAATGGCTATAAATGCAGAGAGGAATGCATCTCTAAAATGCTTGCTTTGTTAAAAAATAACGGTAAACCTAATATGGCTTAATCCTTTCACCAGTTCTGATCTCCCACAGTGATTATTACGCAGCATTAGCTCTATGTCATCAGTAGAACACAACCGAAAGGCTAAAAAATGAGGTTATTTTTTTTATTAGCCAGTTTTTTTTGCACATATTGTAATGAAGTGGAGATACTTTGGGGGCAGCTGCAGGCTGGAGGTTAGGGAACCAGCTTTGTGACCAGAAAGCCGCCGGTTTGATCCCCTTGGCTGAAGTGCCCTTGAGCAAGGCACCCAAACCCTCACTTGCTCTCCGGGTGCCATGGATAGGGCTGCCCACCGCTCGGCAAGTGTGCTTACTGGCCCCTAGTGTGTGTGTATGTGGGTGTTTCATTACACATGGGTTAAAGGCGATGGGCTAATTCCTCTGTGTGCAAGAACAGTGGGCTGATGGTTCTGAAGTCAATTCAATTCATAACTTCTCATTCTGTTTTTTACTGGAACTGACAGATATACAGGGCGACATACTGCCAAACTGGGCAGTAACAGCACTAAACCCTGTAAAATGTGTGTCACGGTAAATACGAGCTATTCATAAAGTCACTGTGACAGCGATGAGCACATTGGTGTCCTTTTTCCTGTAGCAGTCTAAAGACCTGCCACTAAAGACCTGCCAAGTGAAGCTCTGTTTGGCGGTCGCAATGTACACGATGAAAAAAAACACAGAAATCCAGAATTCTCTTAAATAGAGCTGTGAATTTTAAGAAATTAAGTGCGGACAGACAAAAGTTTCTTTATCAGAAAATCATAATGATCATTTTTAAAAAACTCGCTCTTGGCTGGTCTTCCCATGCAGGCCATCAAGCCTCTGCAACTCTTCCAGAATGCGGCAGCACAGCTCGTCTTCAATCTGCCCAAGTTCAGCCACGTCACCCCACTGCTGCGTTCCCTTCACTGGCTTCCTGTAGCTGCACGCATCAGATTTAAAACCCTAATGCTGGCCTACAAAGCCAAAAATGGACCAGCCTCTACCTACTTGATGGCAATGGTTCAAACGCAGACTGAAGACCGTCTCTTCACACAGCACTTAAATGAGCACTGAAGTAAGTATTGTTTGCAGTATATTGTGCTGCACTTGTATATCATATTTTATTGTATTGCACTGTGTTTTGTAGTTAATTGTATTGTATTGCATTGCATGGCACCGAGTTCTGTGCCCAACTCTGTTCCTTTTTTCTGGGTATCTTCACTGACTTTTATTTCTAGCAGTATCTGAGCTCAGGACCGTCTTTCTCTCTAACCTACTGGTAACTAGCAAAGATACTTTCTCCAGATAGACAAAGCACTTCTCGTAAGTAGCTCTGGATAAGAGCATCTGCTAAACGCTGTAAATTTATGGAGCACTTTTCACGCCGGTGGCAGCTCAAAGTGCTTTACAGACAGGTGATAAAGTTAAACAGTAATACAAGAGATGATAAGAATTCATTTAAAAATGGAGACACAAGGTTTTGTTCCGACAGCATTGATATGTGAAAATTAACTCCACTCAATTTTAAATTGCAACTGGTAAAATTGAATGTTTAGGTTCAACCCTTGTGTTGTGCATCATTATGAAATAATGGTGTTGACTTCTTGGGAAAAAAAAACAAAGAAAAAAAACTTTACACTTTTTGCTTATGGATACAGTAAAATATGTTGCTTTAGAAATGGGAAATATTTCTTCAGCATCAAATACAGTCGTATGCAAATGTTTGGTAATGATCTGTTGACTTTCTAAGCAAAAATAAGTTATGATATCCTCTACAGGTAACAAACGTAAATATGGCATTTTCTGCAAATTGTTGTGCAAAATTTCTATTTTTATTTGCTGAATTTAACATACTGGAAAAAAAATAATAAAACAAAAGTGATAAAATGTGCCATAAATGTTTTGCTTTATTTTGCTTTCCAATAGGCTAAAATCAGCAAATAAACAGTAGCTGCACATTAAAATGTGAGGATGTGTAGGATGTTGCATGAGCAAATAAGACAAATTTGTTTAACCGTGACTAACTTTAAAAAAAAACAATCATTTGTGATCATTCTCACAAAATAATGCAAAGCTTGCCGTTAACTACACAAACCAATGTGATTAATCATGATTAACAACACAAACTAATCAGATTAATCACAATTAACTGCAAAAAATAATCAGATGGTTTGCAACTAACTCGCTATTAACCACACAAAAATAATGCAATTAATCGCCATTAACTAAAAAACACTCGATTAATCGCGATTAATCGCGAGCCATATACTGTATTAGTCATCTCTACGTACTTGTGGCTCTTTTTCCAGCCGGCTCCATTGGGACCGGCCCCGCAGTCGTAGGCCTGGATAATGAAGGTGTACTCCTTTTGTTGCTCACAGTCGACGGGGCCCCGGGCCCTCAGCACACCTTCACCCGATGTTCTGTTCAGCACCTCCGCCTCGAATGGCGCCTCCTGCCCATGGATTTTAAATGCACAGATTTCTCCTGCAAAGAGACAAGACCCAAGAGAGAAACACTGAGCTTCGGGAAAACATACACATGCAGACAGGCACACAAATGGCCCTTTCTTTTCCGCTTGCATCTCAACAAGACATCATCGAGTATAACTTTCACTCAGCAGGTCGCCCCCCCTGCCACCATACTATAATATTCAGGGCATTGTGTGCTTTTAGAGCTGAGCTGGCTCGTGCTGGGTGACGGAGAATGACTGCCTGCTCGCTGTAATTGCTTCATCGCGAAGGTAGAATCGCATTGCGCCAGAACACACAGCATGCAAGCCTGACATTTTGAATTTGCTTATTGCATCGAATTTTGATAGCCTTTCTCTTTCTCATCACTCGCCTTCCGCTCAATAAGCCGAAGTATCGGGAAAGTATGGGACAAAACAGTTTGCCAAATCTTGCGCTCAAGGGCATGTCGTTAACCGGCCCCCTTTCAATTCCCCAGCTAAGAACAATTCAATTATGAAAGCTGTATTGAGAGCGTAATGGGCTTTGTCTTGGCTGCACAGGCACAGTTTAATTGTGAAAGTTGTTACTGCCTTGTAATAATGAACTGCGGATGTTTGCTCACCCCTTTCTTCCTCTCTCGCCCAAGCGAGGAGCTTTAGCTGCACGGATTTACAGCTGTGGCGTTGACTTGAAAACATATCTCCCTCATCCAGAGACTGAAGGCCAGATGTTTGGACGTGAGAAGCTACAGCACGTAATGCCTCATGATGCATCCGCAATGCGCTCACAGTGAATCTGAAATTTATTAAGGCTTTGACACTTTCATTTAGGTTATTTAATATACCTCTAAAACAAATATCCTCTAAATGTACATACAGTGTCTTCTGACTTTGTAATAATAAATATAAGCTTGAATCTAGAAGCATAAATAAAGATGTTCAAATGGAGAAAAACAAGCTCAGAAATAAATATTCTTCTGCAAGTTCTGTCAATTATAAAAGATGGTAAGATTTCACTCAACAAGAACCAATTATGGTGAAGATGAAGGAGCTTCCTACAGTTTTCAGGGACAACCTTATTGAGCAATGCCATAAAAAGCCATATAGCCCTAGTAGAAACCTTAAAGCTTGAGCTCGATGGGAAGCGATTGATGCCATGGACGATCTGGCAGAGTAAGAGGAGAAAGGAGTCCATCTTTGGCCACCTGATCAAGCTCTGGGGCGACTTTCAAAGGTTTTTAATTTTTACAACCCAGAATATTTACAGGTTCTGTAGATAAGATGGTCAGTGATGGAGCTCATTGAGTGATTTGTGTAACTAGCCAATGTGAGAGCTAGAGGGGCACAGAAAAAAGGTTAAAAGATCACCATGTGGACAGTGGAAACAGAGGAGCTGCTTGTTGAACACAGCCAAATAAAAGCATTTACCATGATTACAACGTGTGGATACAGACATTAAGGTACTCTACAATTTCACAAGCCCATATTAATCCATAGTTTGCACTTTCACTACGCATAAAAGCACAAACATGTCCTGTCTAGTTTAGCTTTGTTTGTGTCATGTGATAATGGGAGAGCTCTGGGAGTTTGAGTTATTATTTGAAGCCAGAACTCATTACATATGTGATACTCTCTCTTTCCCCAGGGCTTCATGGCAAAAAATTCCATAATATACTAACAGACTACATTTGAGACCATCCAGACCTGCAGAATGACTTGAAAGCAGCAAGAAGAACATTTAATATGAATAAACTATGATCGACAATGCCATCATCTCCATTCCAACACCCCACGCAAAACACTGTGGTTAAAAAAATCAGTAGATATTCACAATTGGCACATAAGCATTTAGGCAAGTCAGATTCATGGAACAATGTACAATCAGGTAGTCTTTGGTAGTAATTAAGTTCTTCATGCTTGGAGAAAGAAGACTTGGCCATATGATCCTAAAACATGCCTAAAGTAAATTACGAAGGTGGGAGCACTGTGAAATGGGTTGCTTCTCTGGAAACAGTACTGGGGCATTACATGTCATTGAAGGACACATGATTGCAGGAACGCACCGGGAGATATTAGAGGGGAGATTTTAATCTCATCAAAGAACATGAATCGGGGTAGAAGGTGGCCGTTTCAAAAAGACCATGACCCCTGTAACGCAGGGGAGCGATAATGAGGCAGATGCAAATGCTGATAGAAGCCAGATTTATTAGGGACAAATCCATAATCAGGGTCTAAACAGTCCAGAGTCAACAAAGACCAGCAAACAGCTAGGGAAAAACACAGGGCTTAAATACTAGAACAGGTTAACAAGACACAGGTGGTTAACAAGAGGGTTAACAAGACACAGGTGAGAACAATGGCAGGGTCTGGAAACAAGGGGGCAGGACAGGGAAGAATCAAAACAAGGAAGCGCATGGACAAGACCAGAAGTAAACTAAAGCACATGGAGGACTGGGAGGGGCCAATCATGACAACCCCAAACATACAGTCAAAACAATGCAAGACTGTTTCTATAAAGAAGACGATGTTGTTTGAATGGCCCTGCCAATCTTCTCATTTGAATCCTATTGATAACTAGTGAAGGATTTGGACAGTCCATCAGAGAGACCCTCATAACCTTGGGGAGTTAAAGATGGCAGGGACCCTCGATGCAGGGGCTTCCTGGCATTTTAGAAGCTCCATATACTGAGGAGCACTTTGCATGTTGTTACGTTCAGATTGCTTTGTCCTAGTGAGAGTAATTCCAGAATATTTGAGGCCTCATTCGAGTGAATCTCCCTGTAGTTCTTGTCATTAGTATCTGCCAAAAATGACTTTGAAACAAAGTACTTTTTTGTGGATATTTATAAGTATAGTGTCTGGATATTTGTTTTCACACATGTTGTCTACTAGCTCCGCTTTGCTTGTGAGGTGCAGGGTTTAAAAGTTGCAGTGAAGCAGTGCAGTGCAATAATCTCCTTGAACTAACAGACTGCAGACGAGCTGCACATGTTGTTAGTAGGACTGATATATTATTCATCAGCTCAATTCAGCATTTTCACTAGCCTACTTATGCCTAACTGGCTTCCTTACAACACACCATATGTCTGCTTTCTTTTTTATTTATTTCTTTTTCCCTTTTTTTTCCTGGACGTTATTGCTTGCTAGAGGTGCTCAGGTAGTTCTTCATGTCCACTCATGTACAACATAAAGTTTGTCCACAATCAAGTGGATATTTGTCTCCTTTCCTTTTAAGTTTTCATGATTTATGTCACATCTCCATTATTTCAAAGAGGAGTTGGTGCTTCTGGGTTCAAACTGAATTGTAACCATATCTTCGTTCATTTTAGTTCTTCTGCTCTCTCAGAGGTTTCATTTTCTTTTTCTAGAATTCCCTATTTTTTCCTAGAATTTTCTTAACCCTTGTGTGGTGTTGATGTGTTTGTTACTCAGTGGTCTGGTGGACCCACCACATTACTGTTATTTTTTTTAATCAATACAGTCATAACAGTGCACAAAAATACCAAATGTTTAAAATATCCAGTGTGTCCAGCGTAGGGTTCTCCTTTAGCAGCTGTAGCCAGTCAGCAGCCAGTCAGTTCCCACCCTCATACACACACGCACACACGCGCACACACACATGCTCACACGTGCACACACACGCACACACACAAAGCAGTCTATGTAGGAGGTGAACAGTGTGAAGGACACACCATTTCCACACTTTCATTCCCTATCTACATCGCTTTGTCCATCAGTCTGAAGAATGCTTCATGATGCAAAGAGGCCTTGAATCATGCTAAGGTTTCTTTGAGTATTCATGGTTCTATAAAAAAACATTTTCTTTACTAAAGAACCCTTGAAGCACCATCTTTAAGAGTGCAGATAGGTTTGAAGTTAATCTCTGCTGGATCTTCAGGATCCAACCGTCTTGCACTCCAGTTTGATTTTACTTTGGTTTTCCTTTCTTTGTGTAAGTGGATTGTTTTACACCTATTCTCTTCAGAGAAGCCCTGAAAAATTTGGGCTTAATGTCTGTTTGACTGGAACTGAAATATATGAATGGTGCTCCTTGCTCTTTTGCACAGTCCTGTGCCTTGGGTTGCTCCCTGATTGACACAAGCACTGGAAGACTAGAAGTCTGGAGTTTTCGGTCGGCTTCAGTAGATTCCATCCTCACTGTTCTGGGTATTTCCAGCACTATTTTGGCAGGTCATTTACATCTGCTGCAATTATAATTCCCATAGCACTTGACAACACATTGTGGCACCAGTGGCCATCCCTGCGGAACTTGCATGCAAAGCTGGTCACCGTCTCTCGGCAGAGCAGAATATGCAATCAGCCCAACTTCCAATATCTCCACTGTTTTTTGTGCCCATATTTTGCTTGAAAATACATATGTATGAGGTATAGAAAGCCATGTTGCATTATTCTACATACAGAGCACATGAATATGCAGTGACATTTGTTTCTAGCAGTATCTGAGCCCAGGACTGTCTTTTTCTCTAAGCTATTGGTAACTAGCAAAGATACTTTAGATAGACAAAGCACTTCTTGTAAGTGGCTCTGGATAAGAGCGTGTGCTAAATGCTGTAAATGTAAATGTAAAACTCCTAGTAAAGGCTCATATTCCAGCATGCTTTTCCGCTCAGAATGCAGTCATATTTGCACCTGAAACCTGCCTCAAAAGGCTTAATACATCCGGCCTTGAATCCGTTTGACTGTACATCAGTACAGCAGTCTTGCCCACACAGGCAAAAGAAAAGATCTGCTGCCACCATGGCAACTCCGAGAACCAGGAAAAAAGGACATTGTCTTGCCATTATATCAGTTCCTAGGTCTCTCTCTCTTTCTGCCTCTGCTTCTGCTCAGTCCCAGCATGCCTTTTTTCAGGGATTGGGGAAATGGAAGTGTGATGTGGGGGCAGGACTGTGCCCCTGTGACAGCTGATATCACTTAAAGCTCGGCAGGCTTGTGGAACAAACAGCGGCGCGTCTCCATGCTCCATATGCGCAGTAGTGCTGCCGCGGCCAGATAAGCCCAACTTTTCTCCCCCTCTGTCTCTCCTTCCCATTCTCTGCCCCTTTATTTATTTCATTCGCTCTTCCCTCCTTTTCTCTTCCAACCGATCTGATTCTACCACTCAAAAAAAGCCCCCTTGGTGCTGAGCTAATAATTTACCCTCCGTAGTCTGGGCTCCGCTATGGCGCTGCAGTTTAAATTTCCTTCTTTTGCATCAGACTTATCGCAATTAAATGGCAGAACAATGGGAACGGTGTGAAAAATAAAGTCAAATAACAACAATAATAACAATAATAAAAGCTGGCGGGTGGTGTGTTCAGGTGGAGATAAGCTCCGCCAGAGTTCTGCGCTTCCGAATATTAGTGTTAGATGGGGAAATGAAAGGAAAAACGCACGAGGAAAGTAACAACAATCACCAGAAAGCATGTATATTTATATATATAGAAAATAAAATCACACGGAAGGCTGAAATTTTTTCCACTTAGCACTTCGCGGTGGCAGGTAAAAGCCATTTTCCGCTCCATCCGTTGCTGCAAATGCATTTTCCAGATTAAATCCAGATGACAGGTGAAAGGGTCAGGGCACGTCACATAGGAAAGCATGATAGACACGGGAATGTACATAGAAGTGGAGGCGAGGGCTGATTGGAAGTGATTTCCATCTAGTCTGCAGAAGAGCACTCAGGACACTCAGCTACTCTCCTCAGGATGGACTCGTTTCCCGCTTCCTATGGCAACAGCATGAGCATGTGGTCTATAATCTATCTGCCAGCTCTCCCAGAGCTTGGAACTCTTTGGAGTTTCTCCGTTTAAAGTGAAGGGGAAGTATTAAATTTGGGCCGACAGATGTGACAGCGCTGAAAAGCGTTCGGCATTAGCCATGGGAGCGAGGAGCAGGGGGAGTCTGGGTAACTTAATATGGATGTAACAAACGAAATCACCCATGTAATATGTGTGCGGCTTAGGACTTTACTAGCAAAATTCATTTGTAACAGGGACGCTTGACAGGCACCGAGAAGGTAAACACTGACAAAGTTGCATTGGCTTCGATCTCCCAGCCTAAAATTATCTCTTAAATCCGTGTTTGGAAGGCCGTGTTTCTGAGGGCTAGGGCTCGTGCTGTCTGAGTAAAGGTTATGAAAAGATGATAAGTTTTCACTTTACCATTGATTTCGGTTTGCAGCAGCTTTATCTCCAGCATTCGGAGGTAAAAACATGGCAAGTATAGGTAGTAAATTCAGGCCATGGAGGATGGAGTAATAACGGCCTCTACAGCCACAATACATACGTCATGTAATTATATCCAACAAAGGTCAGTCGTATGAAGTTGGACATGATTTTCTAAGGCCTTGTAGAACATGTAGGACATGTAAGGACATATAGAATGTAGTTGTCTTTGTCCACGCCAGCAGCATTTTCCATAATCTCCATGTCCTTGTGAATCACCATGCTGGCACAGTAGGGAGAGGTAATAGACCATAAGAGTGGAGCCCAGTCCCATTTCACCCCTTGCCCCTACCACTTAGCTCTACCCCCAACTTTTAGGGGTAGGGTGTCCCAATTTTAGTTGAACTAGAGGCGTAGGGTGAAGTGCTAAGGGCTATGTGGCCCTCCAAACTGAGGTTTTTCAGAGACACACTCCAAACAGAGTGTTATGGGGAAAAAGAAAACCCGAAAGATGGCGGCACAATTGATCTGAGCACCCCGCTAATGTAAATATTTTCCCTGCTAAAAATTAATGACACCCATTGTATTGTCTTAGTTTGATGTCATTCCAATGAATTATGGTAATTTACTTCAAAACAAGCACAAAAACACATAGTGGTCTGCTGATGTCTCGATAGCTAGCTAGCTAAACTTCCCGTTCCACCTTAAATGGTGCAGCAGTTACATTCTGGCGCATCAGGCGTCAGAACTGCTGCATGATTTAAGGTGGAACTGGAAAATTTGAACAAGAAGCTGGCAAATAGCTGACTTCAGCTTCATGGCACAGAAGAATTAGGGGTGGGTAATAAGCAATAAGCAATAATAATTGCTTATAATAAGTCAATAAGCAATTGTCTCTCTGAAGGCGTATGATGCCCTAAATGTAACTGAAGCCCAGCAGTGAGGAGCTGAACTTTACCCTCCTGGCAAGGTCACCTACAGAACAGTGCTAGTAGCTGTTAATAAAGTAATTTTCTTTTTTCGATTCTAACCAATACAAGCTGTAACTCAGTCACAGGGGGCAAGGTGGCACTCGAAAACAAGAGGTAGGGGTAAAAATAATTTGTTTGTTTGTTTATTTATTTGTGGACAAACACAAACTGTCCAGCAACGGATGAGCTACAGCAAGAGGTGAACCAACAAGTTCAGAGTGGACAGTGAGTGGACACAGCCTTTAAAAACTCAAGCAGGACTGGTGTGTCTGATCCTCTTGTACCAGCACAACACACACTAACACGCCACCACCTCCTCAGTGTCACTGCAGTGCTAAGAATGATCCGTGGTCAAAGCAGCGTAACTTTATCAGTGTAATAAAGGAAAAGAAAGATCAAGGACCGACCCAAATGAGCCATTCAAACAAGTTTAGTATGCTTTCTTATTGGCCATGTGAAATTAAGTTAACGTTGAGGGTCTTTGTGGTCAGTGTATCAGTATAGACTCTGTATTGATAAACATTATCAATATATAATTTAAAGGGAGGTCACTTCCAACGGATATGCCATTGATTTATTTCGTTTTTACAGATGTAAACATCTCAAGGTCTGGTTTTCAGTTGTCGCCAACTGGTAAATACAAATAATTCAGCCAAAAATGTGTCTAGCAATATCTTTTAAATACAAATCTACTGTATATTTATCAATGGCCTTATGCAGCCATGTAAGCATTGCCATGGCGATAGCATTATTGGTATATAAGTGCCATTTCTGTCTATGTGTGGGGTGATGGTGGTGCTGCAGCCAACGGCAAAAGTGGGGAAAGCTGACCTCTTGACAGAAGGTTCTATCAGCTGGAGTAAGCTGCTGCTGATGCTGGTGTAGGCAGTATTTCCCGTCACTGCCTATTTAAAACATGGAATATCTGGTTTGTCATCGTCCATCTGGCGTCATAAAGCGTGGAAAAAAAATGGGCCAAATCCAAAATGGCAAAACATTAAGCTTTAAATGATCTTAACAACAAACCTTTAGGCAGTAAATAAGCCAGAACTGAACAAACGGATAAAGTAATAGTTTCGGAGAGCTTTTCGCTTTGATTTCTTTAAATGTTAAAAAAAGTCTTGCAGGGTAAACTTGCACACAGCCTTTTACAGAAAGAAGAGTCAATACTGTTGCTCACTGCACTGATGGCTTCCAGCTGTTTCCAAGCTAGTTTATGTGTTTAATGTGAGACCAAATATTTTGGAGCAGGCCAAAAACCATCGGTATTGCTTACGGCCTCTAAAACACAGCATTCAGCCTTGCAAGACAGAATAGGATGGGCCAGGTAATTCTCTATTCAAACGGAAATCCAGTACCGTGCAAAAACCGGAAACCTAAGCCGCTTCACCCTCTGGGCCGCAGGGGGCGCCGGAGCCCATCCCAGCTGCCACGGGGCGAAAGGCAAATCAGAAAGCACCCCTAGATGCATATTTCTAAAAAAGCTGAGGTGCTCCTGACTGGTGCATATCTACACTGCAAAAAGATATCATGGGGCAACTGAGCTCACCTGGAATCTAGTTGATGCAATATTTCTGATTTCTGTGAGATGGTTGTAAGCATATCATGTGATTATTTCATTATTGATTAGTTAGTTTTATTATATATATATATATATATATATATATATAATATAGTCATTATTAATTCATATTCTATACATTTTGTTTATTCAAATATTAACACTTTTCTCAGCAAATAAACACAAACTACATAAATAAATAGATTTTGAAAATGTGTCTTAGGTGTGTGTATGTATATATATATATACACACACACTATATATATATATTGGCTCCTTTGGTTCATCGCCCTAGGCCTAGTGCAAAGACCACCCCAGGCTGTAATGAAGGTAAAGGGAGGACACAGTAAATATTGCAAAATGTGCTTCAATATTTAGCTGTTGATTCTTCTGATCATTTTCTATTAAACACATTTGCTGCTTTTTTCCCTGAAAAATAACTCGTAACTTGTACCTGACTATGACTTACTTTTGCATCATTGCTGCGGCTGAGGTGAGCAAAAATCCAGCCAGGCTCATCTGACTCCCACCACCGTTGGGACGTCCATTGTAAAGAGGGCTGTTTGTCACAGACTAAAATCTGGAATATCCTCATTCGAAAACCCTTTCAAATTTACATCAAACAAGCACACTTAAAAACATCACGAATTATGACATGGATAGTACAGAGAACGTGTATTCAATGATTATAAAATGCTCTAGTTAATCGTTATCATGATACTGGCTTTTAAAACCACAGAAAACTGTATATGTGCAGATAAGTCCTCTATCTAATAACACGGCTGATTATGACGACATATTGATGAATTAAGATGTCCATATTAACCAAACAGCGTTTTTTTTATCCATTAAAAATAATACAGGCCGGTTCTTCACCGTGTTACATCATTGATTCACCAAGGCGTTTTTTCATCTATTGCAAGACGACTGTAAAACGTGAGCACATGTAAGTGCAGTCACGGTATTTCGTCCATACTGTGCAGCCCTGATTTGGTTTTAGGCAGAGTAGGTGTGGGTGGGGAATGCTGATTAAAACATGGCTCCTGGCTTCAGATCATAAGACTCAGCCTTGATTCCTCCAGCTCTTCACTGAAGTGCAGGGCTGCCCACTTGTTCCCTTTTTTTTTCCTTTTAATTGCTCACTGGATTACACCGCCACTCCACTAATGACCTGCTGCTCTCGCTCATACATACTCACACCACTCACTAGTCCCTGCCGCACAGGACGAGGCAGAAGAGCTGATGAGGACCACTCATCCCTCTGTCCTCCTTCCTGCCCTCCTCATCTCTCATTCCCTCTCTACTCCTCTCTGAGTGTGCGGCTGTCTCCACATGCATGGGCGATAGCGCTGTTGAATGTGACACAAAGGATGGACGTCAAGGACAATTCTGTCAAAATGATCCTTCGGTATGTCGGTCACATCTGTCGGTGTTGACAGTCGGACACACAAAAAAGATGTGATCTAACACAGAGGCTGGCACTGAGGGGCAGATGTACGTGGGAGGGCACAGCACATAGTGTGACTTGATGTGGTCGCAATATGTACTTGCAATGCACCTGGAAGTGACGTTCAGCTGAGTAAAACTGGCTAATCGTGCCCTTCAAACTGCACTATATTTGCGAGGCACAAAAATCTCACTGATTTTACAACATTTCTGCATAACTTAGCTGTTGAGTTGAAAAACAATGTCATTCCAAGTGATGTAACGCTGTGAAATGATACATTATAGAGAGATTTACCAGTGGGAGTGAAAGGACCCAGGAGTCACATTGTCCCCAATGCAAATACAGTCATTTTATTCATTACCCAAATAGACTAGTCTTCTCTTTTCCCCCTTTTGTCCCTCTATTTTTACGACCACAATTTAGTCGTATCCAAATCCACACACTAGTCAGGACTCCCCCAATCGCACAACACCACCAGTGCTAGGAGGGCGAAGGCTAGCACAGGCTTCCTTCGAGGCCGGTGAAGTGTCCCCGCATCTTTTCAAGCTACCTCTCATGCAACGTCATTGGACAGCCGGACATGTTTTGCAGGAAAGCGCCAACCGCCAGATCTGTTACGTCAGCTAGCATCGTGTTGAGTGATGAGGGGAGACGGGGGGCCATCCTACCCACCCAGACAGAGCGAGGCCAGTTATGTTCTCTTGGACTCCTGGCTGTAGCATCACCAGGGATCGAACCCACGCTTTATTGATTTATTGCTAATTGTGGGTCACCACTGTGTTCTTTACAAGAGCAGCTCTGTCCTCAAAATGCATTAAGAATACCAGAGAATAAATTACCTGTAGTGGCCACTTGTGTGACGCTACGCTGCAACTACATGGCTTCTTGGTCTAGCCAGTTGAGCAGGGCTTCATCACAGCTATGAAGCTGCCTGAACTGGCTATTTGATTGGTTCCACACCATATGTGCTTGCTATATGACTTGCTGTACTGTAGCTACATGGCTGCCTGGACAAGCTGCTTGAGTGAGGCCACACTGCAGCTATGAGGCTGCCTGGACTAGTGGCATTGGGCTGCATTAGCAACCCTACACCAAAGATGTCTGGGCTGGCCACTGGGGCAACACCACTCCTGCCCCAATGTGTAAAAGCCTGTCTGGGCTAGGTAGTTTTCCCAACTTGGACGTCTGTATGATGCTACACCATAGTGGGGTGATCCCATCTTCCAGAGAGGGACCTTTCCCTCCAGACTCTTTTTGGACCAACTAAATGACTCTATACCTTGGTCTAGGGAGTCTGCCACCACCAGGTGAAGAAGTGTATGAGTACCTTGTTGAGGGGGTTTATTCATTATTGATTGTATATTCTGTTACTTCTTGAAGTGTCCAATGGTTTGAAAAATGCACTACATCAAGTGAACTTCAGTTCAGAGCTTTTCTTTATTATTATCTGAAACCTGCCTCAAAAAGCCTTGTACAACTGGCCTCAAGAGTTTTACAGAAACAGCACAAAGGTACAAGTGGATGCACACCAACACATACGCGTCCTCCGGCCTGAGGCCAGCCGCAGCAAGATCATAGCTAAATTGACAAATCAAAAGAACATGTTTCTCTTATTGACCAAACCTACAGTCAATTGATCCCTTTAAAACAGTGTGTCCTCAGGAAAACTAAGGGAAAAGAAAGTGCAGTCTTCCCCTTGATCGCTCCAATGCACTGTCCAACATGGTTAGCATCACAGCAAATGCAAGTTCTAGAAGAGGTCATCTTCAAAAGGATGTATGTAAGCCTGCACATATGGCGGAGCATCTTTAAGGTGTACTTACTTTCGACTTTCATGGTCAAGATAAGTCAAAAGAACCTATATAGATTTTTTTTTTCCATTCACGCTTCTCTTTTGTTCTCTTTTGCCAAGCCCCCATTCACTCCCATTTCATCTCTCTTTTGTTCAAGCGTCCATAGTAGTCCATAATACTACAGTATTTTTTTTCTTTTTGAGCCAGTATGTATTGTTGTGCAGCATTGGACTGAAGTTTACAGCTTAGTATGAAAGCCCAAGGGCAACCTTTATTGTCCAACACCAGAGAATTCAATACACACCCATAGGAGTCTTTCATTAAGATAGAGGAACACCTAATTGCATTTGGGAGATAGTGGCAGCCGTCTGTTTGACCCTTCGGCTAATAAACAGCTCTCTGGGTGTCCTGCCGAGGGTATCTGTTACCCTTCGCTCTCACAAATCCAAATGAACTGGACCAACACAGTCTAGAAATTCAATAGCGGGGACAATCCGTATTAATTTTCCCAGCTTTGGGGGAAAGCAATGCAATTATCTTAATTGTTCTTGTAAAGTTCTAGGATTTACAATTCAGGCTGCAAACTCTGAGCTCTGATTGCATGGCGGGGGGCTTTTGTCATTGCTGAGATTTTGAATCTCCTAGTTCTAGGGAGTTTGTGAAGGTGCTCTGGAAAACTATCCAATGACATAGCTGTCTACAGCTGGTGAAACTTTTCTGCAACTTTAGTTGCCTGAAATTGACATGAAGCTAAATTGAAATTGAGATGTTCATTGCAAAGCATCTTGCAACTCACTTGAAATTCAACCGCAACAATGGCAAGCGTATTAACTTTGGGAAATAAGTTCCAGCAACAGTCGATACAAATGCAGATGAAGCCTCACAAAAACGAACAACACTACCAAACAACACTACCAAACCACTTTTTAATGGTTAAATGGACAAGACAATGAATCAGAACAGATGAAAATGAGGTAATCTTGATCGACTTTATGCAAAGACTGTAGTTTTTCCATGCTATTAGTTTCCTGGGCCAGAAACAATAAATGTGATTCCAACAAACTAATGTTTCTCAACTCGCCAGGTAACGGAATACTGTTTAAATGGCTGCTTGCCTGTTTTTCTTCTCTCTTGGTGTCCAAAATTTTACACAGTAAAATTCGCTGCTGGTTGCTCTACAATGCTGCCTACAATGACAAATAATAACAATAAATATTCTTACTTTTACTCTTATTCTGTATGTGATGGTGGGTTGTATTGATTATTTTTTAGGGTAAACAAATGTATTGCATGCAACTTTTACTGTTATTTACTTGCTTTGTTATTGAATCGCTTTACCAGCACATAAAGAAGCACCAAATTTCTGGTGTAATTAAAGCTTCAAAGTGAAACTTTCATGCAACTAGTTTTCTAGTTGTAACCAACCCAACTAACCAACGTCATCAAACTTTGAGTAAGAACCTGACCCAAGCCTGAAAAGGCTTTGACAGAATCTGACCTTGTAGATGCATTCATCAATGTCCCACATCAAGTTTTGAGTCAACCCCAACAAAATTCCATCTAAAACTGACCTAAACTGGCCCATCATCATCCAAAGTATCAGATGACGAAGATAAAATAAAAACCCAAAGTGTTATGTCACAAAGAAAATATAAAATATAGACAGTGCAGATTTCTGCACACAACTTCTGCACGTTTTACAGTACAATTACTGTTTATTTACAAAACTGAACATACTGGGAGAAAAATAAAACTGCAATGTGGCGTGCGCTAAAGTTATATCACATTCTATATTTGATGTTTTTCCAATTCAGCAAACAGAAACTAAAGTTGAAAAATTGACATATTTAACTGATTTCCACTTACAAAATGAACTAAACATGTTAGGGGTGTTCAAACATCTGCATATGACTGAAATAATATGATCTAAATAATCGGCTTCCCAGAATTACTGCTTTTATTGATTTATTCATCAAGCAATGCATTCAACGTTCCATAACATGCTGCTTTATTTCCCGTTTATTCCTTTTCCCATAAGCATGAACCTTATCACTCACAAATGGGTGGCTCCAGCAGTTTTATGGGAATGAAAGTGAAACAGGAGGAATGAGAAAATCTAAAGTGGGGGAAATTCAGAGTGGGGGGCAGGCAGTGAGAAACTAATCGTGATATTTGAACCAGACCCGAGCCTGACATATATCGGAGAAATTACGTCCGAGTCGGATCAGAAGAGACACCCATATACCGAATAGAACAGAGTCTTCTAGTGCCTTCAACCTTGTTCTGAGTAGATAGAAGACAGAAGAAAACTGATAGGAAATGATGACTAATTTAAGCATTTCGACCATGTTATTCCTTCATTCAGCAGCAGAATAGATTCCAGAGGAGACGATGTGACATCCAACGCTCACTGCTGTCTCCGGTGACTTTCTCAGTAGGGAGAGGGTTTAGGAAAGTGAGGCAGTAGGTGTGTGGGAGAGAACAAATCCCAGACCTGCGGTGCTTATCTCATTGATTAACAACTGAGTGAGAGAGAGGGAAAGAAAGAACGAGAAGAAAAAAACTATCAATAGAACTGGAAGGCCTCCCTGGTCTTTAGCGACTCTGTTTGCCTCCTTGCCTCCCACTTCAGATGCCCTCTGTTCTCTGATCATTAATTATTTAGCCACCAGCATCGCTGCCCAGATGTTGCACCCATCCGGCTCAGCTTCTTCCACTCATTCACATGCCTTCATCCCTTCGCTTTTGCCATGACCCTGGCAAAAGTCTGAACCTCCAAGATGGGAGGGAGGCCACAGGGCTGCTGAACACAAGGGGCTGCCTGGGCAGTAGGCAATTCACACTGAGGCACAAAGAAAGTCCTTAAATACCAGGCAAAACAAAAAGTGAATGCTACTTTTACTCAAGAAAAAGTTTAGCAAGTTCACTCAAGTAGAGATTTTTTAATATTTTGTTCAACACGGCTGATTCTATTCTTAAAACCATATAAAATTTGTCCACTTTTGAGATCTTTTGAGATTTTGCAGTACTGTCTGTGTGCTGTTGCTTTCTGAAGATTGAAGACTGTAGATGATTGAAGGATACTTTCCACAGAATAATAATAAAAAGGCTAATTTCTTTAATAACCTTTTACCCTCACTGTTGAAGGGATAAGACAAAATGTCCTGAGTGTTTATTTTCTATTTTGATATTCCATTCTTGTTTCAATCACATAAAACCATTGCAACACCATCCATCCATCCATCCATCCATCCATTTTCTAAGCCGCTTCTCCATCAGGGTCGCCGGGGGGGGTGCTGGAGCCTATCCCAGCAGTCTTCAGGCGGAAGGCAGGATACACCCTGGACAGGTCGCCAGTCCATCGCAGGGCAGACAGACAGACACAAACAGTCACTCACACCTAGGGGTAATTTAGCATGTCCAATCGGCCTGACTGCATGTCTTTGGACTGTGGGGGGAAACTGGAGAACCCGGAGGAAACCCACACAGACACGGGGAGATCATGCAAACTCCACACAGAGAGGCCCCCGGTCGCCTGGCTGGGGAATCGAACCCAGGCCCTCCTCGCTGTGAGGCAACAGCGCTACCCACCACGCCACCGTGCCGCCCCCATTGCAGTACCATTCCTTGTTAAGTGATGACTTGCTGAGGAACACAGCGTCCCAGCAGCTTAGATAAGCATTTAAAACTTTGCTGTTAGCATCTGTATACTTCTACAGTTCAGTCGCTTTCTCTTTAGAGAACTGCAGGTGCAAAGATCAATAACGGAGTCCCTAAGCGATGCAGGTAACGAAGCCTAAATTGCACCCCAAGAAGAAATGTCAGCCTTCTGTTAAATGCCACACTTCATGAAAGAGAAACATTTCATACAGCTGGTTTGATATACACTTCAGTATAATATTGTAGCATCAGCAGGAGAAGAAATACAAAGTCAGCCATGATTCTGCCAAAGTCGGGTCCAGAGTCAAAACAAGCAAGTCTCAATTCAAGTTCAACGTCAATACAGGCAAGTCAAGTCCTAAGTCACAAATAAGTTACAAACAACTATGACTAAGACAACGATAGACACAAAGAGTAGTGGAAGAAGACGTTTTCAAAGCACAGTTGAAGAAAAACTTTTGGGAGCATTCTGTTAAAATGAAGAAAAAAGCAAAAGGAAAAAAAAAGTTGCTCAGCACTAAAACTAGCTCGGACAACTGCAACCAACCACTACCTTGAACTGAATGTAGACAGTGAACAGCAGAAAACAACATGACTGTTCAAGATGTTCTGTTCCACCTCAAATGGTGCAGAGTCAGTCACTGGAAAGTCAGCTTTGAATGTTGTACTAGTTTTAACTGCGGATGCCATAAAAATCATTCAAATTGATAGAACATCGGTTCTTTTGTGGAAAATTGTATGCTCACTTGATAAGTTTCTCCAGTAAGACTGCTGAGGGCTTCTTACTGCTATTGCTGCTTCACTTGTTTCTAGCTTATGGAGATGGAATTCTCATTCTTCACATTTCTTTTGAAATAACGTACAAAAATCGTAACCACAGTAACAGATGTTGACATTGCTGTACATCACATGCACATGTGAACAAGTTCTGCCAGGAAACCAATCCATTCAGATAAACAGTAGAACTGTAGAAAGTTCTGTCTGCTGCCTGATGCCTCGCCACACGTCCTCCACTTTGGGCCTCCAGTCTGTCAGAGCCAGGAGACTCACGTCCAAGTCAAAGTCCAAGTTACTGGGGGTCAAAATTGACATCCAAGTCTTTTGCTTTTGTCAAGTGGAGTCTCAAGTCAAATCACATTGGTTCCTCAAGTCTGAATCCTATTGTAGTCAAGTCCACACCTTCATCATGTACATGATCATAGCATGACACTGCAAAAATCTGCCAAACGAACAACCATCTTATGAACACTAAAGGCCTCGGTCTACTTCTTCAACCCTGACTTGAGCAGACAGTATCATGTATTGCTGAGAAAACTCTTCCAAAACAGGTTGCAGGCATCGATTTCAGAATGAACCTACATTTACATTCATTACTACTGTTTTGGTTAAAATAGTCATATAGAATTTACACATGGCTACTTTCTGTTTTTATTAGCATTTCACACCTATTGCCATGTTCACTACTGCTAGACTTATATCTGGAACGTTTTAATTCTCCTGCCAAAACCAAAAGATTTGCACAAGGCCGCTGAGGTCATTCCAGAAAATCTAGTGTTGTTTTTGATGCAGTGGTGTGAGGTGAGATTCTTCAGCTGATGTGCATTCCGATGTCCAACTGTTTTTTTTCCACGCTGTGACACATGAAAGGCAAACGGCACAGACACACTTATCTCGATGCAGACCATCCAAGACACCCCGCTTTTGAGGAGCAGCATGAACTCACAACATATTGATGCGCTTTAATGATTTAAAAATGTCGAGCGAGGCTTCTAAACCAAAACTCAACAAAAGAAAATCTTTGATGTGAAGACACCCATGCAATTTTTTTATTATTATTATTAAACTTTAAATCACCTACACTACATGGCCAAAAGTAAGTGGACACCTTACCATCACATCTACATGAACAGCCCATTCCAAAACCATGGGCATGAACATGGAGTTGGTCACTCACATTGCAGCCATAATGCTTTTGTAGCCACTCCTCTGGCACAGCATTTGTGGTGTGTCTGTGGGAATCTGGGCCCATTCAGGTAAAAGAGCATTTGCCAGTCAGGCACTGATGTTGGACAAGAACGCCTCGCTCACACTCAAAGTTCCAATTCATCCCAACTGTGTTCGGTGAGGTTGAGGTCAGTGCAATGCGCAGGCCACTGGACTTCCTCGCTTTGTGCACAAGGGGCACAGTCATGCTGGAATAGGAAAGCACCTTCCCCAAACTGTTACCACACAGTTGCAAGCATTTAAATGTCTAAAATACCTTTGTATGCTGCAGCATTAACATTACCTTTCACTGGAACCAAGGGGCCCAAACGCTGAAAAGTAGTCCCAGCCCTTTATCCCTCCTCCACCAAACTTTATTGTTGGTACCATGCATTGCAATAGGTAGTGTTCTCATGGCATCCACCAAATCCATCAGACAGAGAGTGAAATATCATTCAGAAATCCAAAGAACACATTTCCACTGTTTCAGAGTCCACTCTAATGAAGGTCCCAGTGCACAGTCATTGTGCTGATGTTGCTTTAGAGGCTGTCTGGACCACTGTTGTGGGGTGCAACAGAGAATACGATTTTCTATGTGCTACATGCTTTACCACTGTGAGTCTGCATGGTCTACCGTTTCAGGGCTCAGGTGTTTATTTTTCTAGATGCTTCCATTTCATAACAACAGCACTTACAGTTGACCAGGTCAGACCTAGCAGGGCAGAAAATTGGCCATATAGTATATTTTTAGCTGAATCAATTCGCTGAAGATGGCCATCTAAAGGTACCCAGCTCAAACTGCTCAAACATGAAAAACATAGCTAACAACATAATATACACAACCACAAATTACAGTACAAAACTGTGCAAAATCAGATTATAAAATATAGGAACTGTAAGTCTTCCCTAGCAAAACCATGCTGGCTTTTTACTCTTCTTATTATAACATCAGGCTACATGTAACTATTGTGTGTATAGCACTATTCATTGTTCACATAATGGATGGATCTTCTGTCTTATGCTGTGTTAGGGTTGAGCTGGAACGCAGCCAGAGGATGGTGTCAGTAGATTCTGGACCTGAATGTCAGAGCAGCGAGGCCGTGACCTCTGTCAGCTTCAGAAGCAGAGAGGAAGCACAGCATGCCAGCATGCCAGGAGGCCCCTCTTCAAGCAAGCCAGGCTGCCCTCACACTTTGAAGAGGCTTCTCTTGAATGTCAGAAGGACCAAGGAGATCTCTGTGCGCTGCCATACAGTCACGAACATACACATGCATAAATATCGAGACTTGGGAATGAACAAAGAAGCAGGCATGAGCACCAATGGGTTTGTAGGATGCGTCATATGTTTATATTCCTGGACACGATTTAGCCACCTCCCAGTTTAAAGTACCACACAAATAATGATCTGTGTGTATTTAGCTTATTTCGTTTATATTAATAGATCCGGTATAAATAGATCATAATATATATATTAGTTGTTGAGGCTTTAGAGTCAGTTTCTGTTAAATATACAGGATGTTTTCTGTTTTTTCCTGAAACTAACAAATAAGTTGTGATTATTAGTGTTGTTATAGTCGTTATTGTTTGATTGGCCTATAAATGACATAAATGAAGGGTGGTCTTGAAATTCTGTATAGTACTGCATATGTTATGAGAATGTTATGAGAAAGTTTAACCCTTAAGTTAACACTAACTTTAACCTCACTAGCCAAAGGAAAATGATCTCAATGATCTCTTTCTCTGATTTTCCTACAAAGTCAGGCCATTTTCATCTGTAAAGTGTCCAAGCAAGCAAACAAACCAACACACACTTACACACAAACTGTCTTTCTTTGACCTCACGTCTTTGTTTCTTTCACATTTCTTCTCGCATATTAAAAACCTGCTTGCCTTAAGCGTGGAAAACAGGGAGGCCAGTCTCTTGGCCCACCGCCCAAAGTTCATTTCTCATGATGAAGTATAAATAGCCGCTGATTAAACCGTTATTTTCGCCGCAGTGGAGGTTTGCCTCAAATGGAACAATTCAAAGCGCTGTAGCAATTAAACTGAAACAATGATCGCGGAGCCCTTCCTCGTGATGGATTTCGCAGTGTAATTACACCCTGGGGCTGTCATGCTGCTGCGTTAGCGACCTCAAACTCTGCTATCGCTAGCACTCACATGGGTCTCTCCAACCAATCTCAGATCAAAGGCCAGGTCAGCAGGGTCAACGGACGAACGTTTGAGGCTGATTGGAACAGTCTGCAGAGAGAGTTTACAGTAGAGCCCAGCCAATATGAAAACGTTCAGACTGATGAGAATTTAAGGAGAATTCAGATGATATTTCATCATTTCTACATAATAAATGGTTAGAATGAATATGAAGTCATTCAGAGTGGTTTAGTGCGAAATGCGCCATTGAATTGTTTATAGTGGTGGTGATAGGAACCAGACATCTGAAGAGTGGAATGCTTTTCACGGAGGTTTTTGTATGAATTGGTTATGAAAAAGCTGTCTGATGTCTGAGACATTGTGTTATGATGGTTCTGAGAAAGTTTGAGCCTAAAATGTATTTTTCAACTATTTCATTGCGTGGTGGAGAGATGCACGCAAGGCATTATGTAACAAAATCGTTCCCTAAGAAAACTTTTGTTGATTGCTGTTCAGATTACACTATTTTACCGTGATCAACATTACATATCACTGCTGTCGAACAAAAACCTCGTATCTCCAAAATGGTAATTTTACAGGAGAAGGAAAAAAAACGACATTACTTATAATGTAAGTCAACGGAACCAGACTTCTTCCAAGTCATTTTAGGCCGTTTCTTTCTATTGAAATTTACACACAATGTAAAGGACAGTAAGTATTTATAAATTATGTCAAAAACTGAAAAATGACAAAGATGGAGGTACATGGATTGGTCCGACAGCAGCGATATACAAACTCAGACTGGCTATATTTGCATTGTAGACATCAGGACGCCTGGTTCCTATCACCACCACTGTAAAGAGTCTGCAACCATTTCACATTAAACTGCTCTGAGTCAATATACAGAGTACCACTTTAAACTCTCCATAACTCATGTTTGCTGTTCCAATTGAAGAGTTCGATCCAAAACACGATGCATCTATTTTAAGAAATTGTGTCAATTAAGGGTCTGGGTTCGATTCCCCGGCCGGGCGACCGGGGTCCTCTCTGTGTGGAGTTTGCATGTTCTCCCCGTGTCTGCGTGGGTTTCCTCCGGGTTCTCCGGTTTCCTCCCACAGTCCAAAGACATGCAGTCAGGCCAATTGGACATGCTAAATTGCCCCTTGGTGTGAGTGACTGTCTGTGTCTGTCTGTCTGCCCTGCGATGGACTGGCGACCTGTCCAGGGTGTATCCTGCCTTCCGCCTGAAGACTGCTGGGATAGCCCCCCTCAACCCAACCCCCGCGACCCTGACGGAGAACGGCTTAGAAAACGGATGGATGGATGGATGGATGTGTCAATTGAGGATTTTAAAAATGAGCCACATTTGACCAAGAAGTAAAACAGATCTTAACTGTTACTTTCTTCTCTCAAAATATCACCAAAATCAGACTATTTTACATTCTTAGCTTCCATTAAACTCATAAAAATGTCTAAGTCTGAACTAGTTATTCCCTAAGGAAGCTGGTGTGAAGCACAGAGTAAAAAAAAGCTCCCTTTGACAGGACTTTTATTCTAATATGATATGCCATGTTTTTTTTTTAAGGTCAATTCCACTAATTTATTTTTTTTTAAATCTCTACATAATTCAACCAGTGCCGGTTTATAAGGAGCCTGGCCACTTCATATTCCCCCCATTACATCAATAACAGGACTGCTAATCAGCAGAGGGCGTTCACGAAGGAGTCCACAATGAATGGGAGTAAATTGAGCTCAACAGCTAAAAACAAAAAGTTAAAATAGCTTCTAATCACTCACCCAGAAGGTTTCTTTAACTTCAGAAAGTGGAAGGATGTATTTCACTTAAAAAAAAAATATATATATATATATATTTCTACAGCAAACAGGTTTTGGGCCGCAGAAGGCAGGCATTACTGTTAGTGAGTGCTGATTGGCTGTTCTGGCTCACTGACATCATGAACATACACGAGGTGCCTTTTAAAACTCCTAGCTCGAGTTTAGAAGCTCTAAAACACATAACAGCGGCGTTAAAATGGTTTACGCTATTCATGGTTCAGGAAGCCATTGTTCTATTTTACATTAAAATGTTTAAGCACTTCTAAACTATGCATTTGCTCAAATGCTCCATATCAACCCATTCATTTTGGACTCACTAAGGAGCGCCATCGGTAATTCTCCTCTCTACAAGTTGTTTGATTCAACTGTTCAGATGTACAGTCATTCAGAGAGGTCTGATGCCAAAGGGAGCACTGTAGAAAGACTTACTGCCCTACCAACTGCTTTGCTCTTTTTATTGACTTTTAGCAAAGAAAGGAAAGAAAAAAAATCACATCAAGTCAGTTAAAGAGAAAGGAAGAAAAACACAACAATGGGGTTAAATTAAAACATTAACATAAAAATGTACACAAGGTCACCAAATAGAAGGAATAACATAAGCATGGACTAAAATAAGAAAATCATTTGAAGGAAGTTAGTTAGCGCAAAACATGCAATATGTGAGGCTGTTCTATTAATCTGAACTCCAAATGAAAATAATGTTATTGTTACCATCAAAATATTCTTCTTCTCCTCCTTCTTCTCTCTCTTCTCATTTTCTGCTAATTCGTCATTAAGTTTTTGGGACATCCACACCATTCCGACTCCACAATGTTGGATCTGATCGGGAATGATATGCTTGCATACAGCTGTTTGACCGAATGTACAGTTTTCATATAATCATTATTCAATGATGATTTTTCTTCACAATATGAATGAATTTAGGGGCGAAGGTTTGTGCACCCAGCTTCTCTGGGCCCGAGCTCATCTGAGATGGACTGACTCAAAGTGGAAAAGTGTCCTGTGGTCTGACGAGTCCACATTTCAAACTGTTTTTGGAAATCATGGACATTGTGTCCTCCGGGCCAAGGAGGAATAGGACTGTCCACATTGTTATCAGCGTAAAGTTCAAAAGCCAGCATCTCTGATGGTGTGGGGGTGTGTTAGTGCCCATGGCAGGGGTAACTTGCCCATCTGTGAAGGCCCCATTAATGCTGAAAGGTACATACAGGTTTTGGAGCAACATATGCTGCCATCCAAGCAGCGTCTTTTTCAGGGACGTCCTACTTATTTCAGCAAGACGATGCCAAACCACATTCTGCACGTGTTACAACAGCGTGGCTTCGTAGTAAAAGAGTGCGGGTACTAGACTGGCCTGCCTGCAGTCCAGACCGGTCTCCCATTGAAAATGTGTGGCACATTATGAAGCACAAAATACGACAACGGAGACCCCAGAATGTTGAACAACTGAAGTTATACATCAAGCAAGAATAGGAACAAATTCCACCTTCAAAGCTTCAACAATTACTGTCCTCAGTTCCCAAACGCTTATTGAGTGTTGTTAAAAGGAAAGGTGATGTAACACAGTGGTAAACACGCCCCTGTCCCAACTTCTTTGGAACGTGTTGCAGGCATCAAATTCAAAATGAGTGAATATTTGCAAAAAACAATAAAGTTTATCTATTTGAACATTAAATATCTTGTCTTATCTTGTCTTTGTAGTGAATTCAATTGAATATAGATTGAAAAGGATTTACAAATCATTGTATTCTGTTTTTATTTATGTTTTACACAACGTCCCAACTTCTTTGGAATTGGGGTTGTAATTATTGGTGTTTGTACACAATGTCTATTAAACAGATAATCACATGCATAAGTATAAAGCACTTTAGACAAGTGATTCATATTTAAGATTATTGTCATTTGAATGTTAAACGCTGTACTGTTTGTCAGTCTGCGCTCTATAATATACTGTAAATCTATTATTACTGCAGGACCACCTGGGAGAGCTTCCTGCCTTGCAAGATTAATCTAGTGCCACTTATGAATTCTGCTCATATTTGGACATTATAGGACAAACAAATGTTCAAAACAATTATCTTCACTAAAGCCATTTTCAGAACCTTGGGAATGTAAAAAATTACGCTATTAAAATTGCAATGTGTCTGTGCTACTGTAATACCTTATAACTGATTTATTACTCAGTGATTGTGCTTTTAATGCTTAAAATGTTATATTACAGCATTACAGCTGCTTTATAATCATGCATGAGTTATCCATTTAAGCTGACCTATAATGGATGTTTAAATGGAAAAAAGCATATAATCTGACAATATCTGGCAACCTGTACATCGTGTATATATATATATATATATATATATATATATATTTTGGGCTATAATTTTTTGTCCAGCAGTGAACTACCAAGTATATTACTGTAGATGTAAATGAGGGGGAAGCCACTTCTGTTCGGGCAGATGGCAGCCCTGCATCCCCAAGGAAGAGGAGGAGGAAGAGATGGAGAGGCTTACCTCTGAGACACATCAGTAGAGGCACAACAGGTGTTCTTTTTTCCACTTAGCAAATTTGTCTGCAACCACAACCTGACAGTTACAGAATCATTACAGCTCAGCAATATCTGATTCAGCCAGAGATGTTCCACTGATGGAACTGACGCACCTGTTTTTGAGCAAACTGACATCCGTTCAGTTACGCTTAAAAGTCTAGAGTAGAATACTCTATATTGCTGAAAGCATTCAGTCACAAATCCAAATCACTGAATTCAGATGTTCCGATTCAGGTGTTCCAATCACTTCCGTGGCCACAGGTGTATAAAACCAAACCCCCAGGCCTGCAGACTGCTTCTACAGACATTAGTGAAAGAATGGGTCGCTCTCAGGAGCTCAGTGAATTCCAGCGTGGTACAGCGATAGGATACCACCTGTGCAACAAGTCAAGTCGTGAAATTTCCTCACTACTAAATATTCCACAGTCAACTGTCAGTGGTAGCGATTGGGACCGACAGCAACTCAGCCACGAAGTCATCGGCGATGTAAAATGACAGAGAGGGGTCAGCGGACGCTGAGACACAGTGCGCAGAGGTCACCAACTGTCTGCAGAGTCAATCGCTACAGACCTCAAACCTTCATGAGGCCTTCAAATTAACTCAAGAACAGCATAGAGAGCTTCTTGGAATGAGCTTCCATGGCCGAGCAGCTGCATCCAAGCCTTACATCACCAAGCACAATGTAATGCGTCGCTTTACACTGTTGCAGTGGTGTAAAGCGACTGGACTCTAGTGGAGACGTGTTCTCTGGAGTGATGAACCACGAGTGTGTGGCAATCTGATAGACCGGGTTTGGCAGTTGCCAGGAGAACAGAACTTGTCTGACTGCACTGTGCCAAGTGTAAAGTTTGGTGGAGAAGGGATTATGCTGTGGGGACAATTTCATGCTCCAAACTTTGTGGGAACAGTTTGGGGATGACCCCTTCCGGTTCCAACATGACTGCACACCAGTGCACAAAGCAAGGTCCATAAAGACGTGGATGAGCAGGTTCGGGCTGGAAGGAACTTGATTGGCCTGCACAGAATCCTGACCTCAACCCGATAAAACACTTTTGGGATGAATTAGAGCGGAGACTGCGAGCCAGACCTTCTCATCCAGCATCAGTGTCTGACCTCACGAATGCACTTGTGGAAGAACGGTGAAAAATTCCCATAAATACACTCCTAACCCTTGTGGAAAGCCTTCCCAGAAGAGTTGAAATTGTTATAGCTGCAAAGGGTGGGCCGACGTCATATTAAACCCAATGGATTAAGAATGGGATGTTACTCAAGTTCATATGTGTATGAAGGCAGATGAGCGAATACTTTAGGAAATATAGTGTATATTGTCTTTTGTACATTAAATTTGATTACAGCTCCCCCACATTGTTATTTCTAGTTATTTCTATGTTAATTACACATTAACAATACATGGAACGGCTGCGTAACTACAGGTGATGCATTCACTGTTACAGTAGTGCAACTCTGGCAAATAAATGTGTATTAGTTTCAGCTTTTACTAGTGTAATTGCACAAGTGTACTCTGACAGTTGTAACAGCATGTATAATTACATATGTTATAAGATTAGGATAAACACATTAGAATTAACTGCTGTTTTCCACCAAGACATAGTGACCAAAGTTCCTTCTTTAACCCCTCTAAATGCCAGGCTTATTACATACTAAAGTTTATTACTCAGCAACTACAGGGACTTCAATGCTAACTAGTTGAGCTATTCTAAGGTATAGGAGTGTTTAATAAAACTTTGGGGACATTTATTTTATAATGTGATGATAAATATTGTCACGACTGGCTCCTCACACTCCTCCATGTGCTTTTTGTTTACTTTTGTTCTTCCATGTGCATTTGTTTTGGTTCAGTCCAGATATAGTCAGTATAGATTTTAATTATTACTTCAGTCCAACTGTATAATATCTCTCAATAAGCATTTCCAAGGATTTTAGGTATGTCCTACTCTACAGCACATAAGATTATCAAAAGATTCAGAGAATCTGCAAAAAAATCCCCATGCGTAAAAAGCAAAACTGGATCCCCAAGAACTTTGATACCCCAGATGGCATTACATTAAAAATCTGCATGCTTCTGAGATGGATATCACTGCATGGGTTCTGGAATACAAACCATTGTCAATATGACAGCACCATACACAGTGGAAGCCATCAACAACATCCAGAAATGCCGCCAACTTCTCTGGACTCGTGGAAACATGTATTGTGGACATGTGAACCATTCAGAAATAAAAATATAAGCTATTTCCATTTCAGAAATGACAAAAATGGAAATAATGGATGTGTTTTCTGGGCCAAAGAAGTCAGGAACACCTAGACTGTTACCAGTATAAAGTTCAAAATCCAGGCTCTGTGATGGTATAGGGGTGTACTACAGCCAATGGCATGGTTAACTTGCACATCTTTGAAAACATGACTTTCACAGATGTGCTTAACAGACACTGAAAGATATACACATATGCATTTTTTGGAGAAACATGCTGCTATTTTGAAACTGTTTTTCAGGAACATCCATTTCAGCAGTGCTAAGAAACATTCTGCATGCGTTACATGTGTAACACCACACCTGCATCATCAGGCCAGGTCTCCTATCGGAAGTGTACGGTGCAAAATATGATAACGAAGGCCTCATATGGTTGCCCAGCTCTGAACTTATAAATGAAAAATGGGGGAAAAAATTAAAATTTCAAAATTTGATCCGTTTGTGTGTTTAGTCCTCAAAGTGCTGTTAAAAGGAAAGATGATGTGACACAGTGGAAATGGCCCCGTCCCAACTTTTTTTTTTTTTTTTTTTGGAATGCGTTAGATTTGAAATGAGCACATATATGAAAAACATAAAATGAAGTACATAAGATAGAACATCAAACATCAACAATCTGAACCAAACAAACGTGCAATGAGCTCCTCAGCATACGGAGTTTCGAACAAGCCAGAAAGCCTCTGCGTCAGAGCGATGTTTAGTAGTCACGATGTTTAACCGTTTGCAACTTCTGGGTGCAGACCCCGTACCCCTTCATGTGTCTGCATGTAATGCAATCGATCACACATACATCAAGGTATGTAGTGTATTTGTTTGGTTCAGATTGCTTAATCCTAACTGGAGATACAGCAGAAAATTCGGGGCCTCTTTCGAATGAATCTCCCTGTATTATGTACTGATGCCCTCAATGTGTAAAAGAATAAATGGATATTATAATGCATCATGAAACCTGACGTCATGACTGGAAGCATAAAGCCTCCTTTCTTTAAAAGAGCAATGCATGTAATTATAACTACTTCAAAGTCATTATGCACGTTTATGCAAGACACCACATCATTAATGTGTTTCTGATGCATTATGACATGCAAGATTGACAGGCAGTGTTACCAATAACTGATAAAAAGGGATTTTGTTATCACCAGTGGCATTTGGCCATTTGCCCAGCACTCACCCCACCACACCTAAAGAGGGCTAATGCAACCAACTAATATGCCACCATCCTGTCAGTGTCACTGCAGTGCTCAGAGCTGACCGCCACCCAAATAACACAGCTTTGGTCTCTTCACATACTGAGATGTGATTTGTGAGTAAAGGGATTCAAAACAGTGATGGAACTTCAACCGCAGTCTGATTTAACAGCGTTTCTAGTTTACTTTAAGCAGTTAGTGTGCTCATTAGGCATGACACAAAGGGAATGCAATTATGTTCCCGTTCCTGATTAATCACAGCTTTTGTTCATGGATCAAACTCGCTGCAACAACAAACGTCTGTGCCACGGATTCATCGTGTCCAAAACTGTATAGTGCACACCGAGCTGCATTTCAATGTGCTGTACAAGCAGAGTTGGCTAATTGAGATAGCAAGGGGTGACACTTTAATGGAATTTGGTTAGCAGTCGAGGGTGGAGGTGGATTCATCGTAAAAACACTCACTCCCGTGGACGAGCAGATACCCCCCCACCACGACACACACAGAGCCAGGAAAGGTCACCTAAAGGGCATCGGGGGCCGGTGACACTCGTGAAAAGCGGCATCAATGTCATGCAGTGTTGAGCAAGAATTCATGGGGGATTATTAGATGCTGGCCAAATGGCAGCATGCTAATGACGGTGATAACGGACGCAGAGGAAGATCCGGGCTACGCGTGGCGTGTTGTCCCTTTGTCTCTCTTATCTACTTCAACCCAGCAACCACTTTTTAATGCCAAGTCTTCGGAGGGCTAGCGCGCATGTACTGTCTTTTGTGTCCACTACTTCGTTTCTGAACTTTATAGCTGCGGTCACACTAACCAAGGCCTAGGCCTGAAGAATTTGGCGACCAAAACATGCCAGTTTGGTGCAGTTAGCAAAATTACCAGTAGTATTAGTATTCCTGCCCTGGATGCTGCAGCTGAATGAGGAACCTGTCCAAATAGCTGGTCCTGGTACACTGACAACTTCACACATCCATACTAAAATATATCTGGCCGTCCACATAACGGCTTATTCATAACATCCTTTACAGCCATTTATGTGGTAAACGGGTACTAATTTTTACAAAAATGGGGGGAGCACACATTTAAAAACCAATTTTGCTGCTGTCCCTCAGAACTGGCTTTGCTCCCTCATTGTAGTAGATTGCGGTGAATCTGAACTCAGGGCTGAGAATACATCGATACATCCTCAGAATTCGCCCGAAAGAAGCACATTTCTCAGACGCATTTCAAGGATCCTTCATGCTCTTTGGAAATGGGATGGTGCTCATGACGTATGCAGCCGAGAAATGGAAACTTTGAAGGTTGCAGCCCCGTAAAAGAGACACAGCATAAGCTAGTCGTGCTGAAAAGTCATCCCAAATCTTCAATTAAGCATATAGAGGTCACACTTTACATGCATGCAAATTAGAGATCAGAAGAGATCACTGGCCATGAAAGTTGATGGTGGGTTATTAGGAGCTCTATGTGCACTGTAAGCCCGGATAAGTTGAACTTACTTAAAAAAAAATTGAGGAAACTGGTTGCCTTGAAAAAAAATTAAGTACTGCCTAATGAAAACTTGAGTTAGAATAACTAATTCATGTCTTAGGCTAACAAACACATTTGTGCACTCATAAATTCGAATTATTTTAGTTTAACATCTTGAAATTGCAGTTTAACTATGTTTCATTAGGAAAATGATAAAAAAAAAATTTTTTATTAAGTGATATTGGGCACAGAAGGGTTAACCTTCACTGTGAATATGACCAACACCAACGCCCACTCATCAGCAAAGAGAGTGATAACCTTCCCTCGATGTCAGGCAGCTGAGTAGAGCATATATAAAAGATATACACCTGAGGTAACAAGATTTTGTTGACAAAACAAACATGTGACTGTATTTTACAGCTTACTTAGCTTCACTTAGCTTGTTCAGCAACTTTAATACAAAGAAACCGTTAAAACCAACAGAAATGTCGTTTTTTTTTTTTTAATGGTGGGTTTCATAGTTGCCATAGCACCAGACCAAACTAAATAGCAATACGTTAATTCAACTGAAAAAATGCCATTTGAGTGTATAAAATCATAAAAAACATTCCCTTAATTCCCTTAACATAAAATTGTTGAGCAATATGTGGGATATATTGCGTTTTATGGGTCTCACTTTAGGGCCTGGGTTCGATTCCCCGGCCGGGCGGCCAGGGCCCTCTGTGTGGAGTTTGCATGATCTCCCCGTGTCTGCGTGGGTTTCCTCCGGGTTCTCCGGTTTCCTCCCACAGTCCAAAGACATGCAGTCAGGCCAATTGGACGTGCTAAATTGCCCCTAGGTGTGAGTGTGTGAGTGACTGTCTGTGTCTGTCTGTCTGCCCTGTGATGGACTGGCGACCTGTCCAGGGTGTATCCTGCCTTCCGCCCAAAGACCGCTGGGATAGGCTCCAGCATCCCCCCGCGACCCTGACGGAGAAGCGGTTTGGAAAATGGATGGATGGATGGATGGATGGATGGATGGAGGGATGGGTCTCACTTTATTTAAATAGTCCACTATAGTCCCCTTTAGATTATCTACAGATGTTCACATGTTTAACAAACTATCTGTTGAAACTAAACTACCCCAGCATTGCTGGTAAGGTTAGAATTTTGGACCAGGGTGAGGGTTGGGTTTAGGTTTTGGGTTGAGGTTAAGGTTTGGTTATGTTTAGAGCCAGCTTAAGAGTTAAAGAAACTCATGGTTAATTTAATAGATATTTAGTTTAATGCAACTTGAAAGTAAATTATGTATCTACAAAGCATCTAAAGTGGACTAGCCAAGTAAAGTGTTACAGTTTTATGTACAAAAGGCTTCATTTATTTGAGTTAATTACAGTGTGGCCTTTATCATTTACTGTTGCAAAGATTCAGCTGGAGCAGAAGTGGTAGCTACATTTCAGGGAAGCAGCGTTTGCAGATTGTATTCAAGCTAATGGATGTGCTGTCAGTGCACTAAAAGGCATGAGAATGGCTGTTATCCACAGCAATAACTACTAATGTTAAAAACATATAACTACATGCAGTCATCATTGAGCAGCGATATGAATTTTGTCCAACAAGCCGCTGACAGAACAAGTCTGTGCGAAATCGCCTGAAGCTCTTTTATAGCCCATTTCTGTGCTATGGCCTGATCTCAGCAGCTGCTCATTTTAGGTTATAAGCTCTATAGTTGGTTATATTAGCAATTAGAAGAGAAATTAAAGTTTAAACAAAGTGTCTTGTTATCTACTCATAATATCCACTCAAGCTTACTGGGAGTGAGGTAAATGAAATAAAGTGAAACTATCAGTTCTATCAATAGGATTCAACAGAACTTTGCGCTGAAATTAACATGCAAATTAAATTAATATAATCATTTGTGGAAGAGTAATAGCAGTTCATGGAAGAATGGAGGGATGGGAAAGGAACAAATGAAAGGAAATGGTGCATAACAATCATGGATGGGCAAAAAGGAGCAATGATTGGGGGGGGGAAACTGACAGTTGGTGTAATAGTCATATTTGACCGTTTTCCACTATGAAATGTAGGTCATTCTTTCTGCAAAACTGACCTAAAGTGTCCATCATAGCAAGAGTCCTGAGTGAATATGCCTTCTGTTGGAAGACAGTATGAAAGCCTTCCAGGCTTAGATGCTCAACCAGGTTTCACTTCACTTTCACTTTCACTTCAACATTTTTCACCCTTGATTTGGAAAATTTCATAAATTTAAATAAAATTTGATAAAACTGGTTGACAGGTTGATTCAACTGAAGAATTCAAGTGTTCTCATGCAATATCTTTCAGAAACCCCATGAGTTAAGTCAGGTGTGTTGGATGGTAGCTTCCCACATATGAGTGGGCATTTGGATTAGTGCTCCAAATGTGGGACTGGGCGAAAGTTCTCTAGTTCGCTTTTGTTCACTTGGCCCCAAACTACTGACTGATAAGTTATAATATAGTTGTCGTAATTGTACTTTTGAATGAGGTACAACTTGCAGAAAACGTTCAGAATTAAGATTACGGTAACACTATTTGGATGGTCCACTGTAGATGCTCATTCATCTTAAACTAACATTCAACTAAATATCTATTAAATGCAACTGAAGTTGAGGTTGTGCATGAAAGGTTCTACTAATCTAAACCTAACCCCAAACCTCAAGGCAAAACCTACACCTACTCTTAGACCTAACCCAAACCTTAACTTTATTAATCAACTGAAATTATTGATCATCAGAAAGTTTGTTAGTAATGTAAGTATCTGTAAATCATCTATAAGGGACCATCCAAATAAAGTGTGACCAAGACTACCCTTGAGAATTGTAGATTCCTAGTTAATCTGATAGCAGAGTGGAATGGTCACTAAGGCCACCCTAGACTTAGTGCACACTAAGGCTTATTAATCAGTAACTACACAAACTACACAGCACACTAGCTGAGCTGTTCTTATGTTACAGAAGTGTACAATAAAAGTTTGGGCCTGTTGGTGGGCCCTGGCCATTTAAGGGGTTAAAAAGTCATCCATAACTAAGAATTTGCACACAATATTTGCCCTTCTACAGCTTCAATTTCTTTATTGTCTACTCCAAGTTTGGAAACTTTTGGTCTTCTAGTTTTTGTCCTACTTTTTTCTATTACTGCACCCACAGCATAATTCCCACAAAACCTACTTAAGGCTCTTCCACACTTTCTAAGCACTCTGCAAGCCAAGTCCTCTTGGATAATGCAGGGGGATAGGCGTAATTTTGTACGTCATCTAGCCTTCTGAAGACTTTCTAACCGAGTGTGTAATCATCATAAATAATGAAATTTCCTCGGATAATGCCCTCGCTCTCATCCAAAGCTCCATGTACAGTATCTCCGCGAAAGGTTACGAGAGGTGTGCCAGTACAGTCTGAGTGGGTGGATGTTCTGTTCCATTATGCTGAAACTGTCTCTAAATGGTACATCTTCTCATGCTCTCTTCTTCTCCTGCATCCTTCTCCCTCTCTCCCTCTCTCTTCATCTTCCGGGGGATGCCGATGGCTTTTTACAGAAAACCTCTGCTTGTCCATTAATAATTCAGACAGCCTCATAAAGCACTAGTGCTTTCTCAAAACCCGCCAGTAAGCAGATGGAGCAAAGAGGGACAAGAGATGGCAAACATCAATGCCCAAAATAGCACACCCTTTTGGCCTCAGTGGAGGGTCCAGCACACTGAAGGAACAAGAGAGGGAGAGGGGGGCTTAGCCAAGGCAGGCTCACAAATACATACAAACACATACACTGATCCTCGGTATCGGTATCAGGCCAACACTAACAGAAAATATAGATACAATACTGGGGGAGCATCACAGATCGCAATATAATTACTTGCATCGCAAACGAATACCAGGAGTCTTATGTATCCTAACAGTACCTTAAGAGAAGCTAGACAAGTATTAGCTATACTCTTAGAGGGGCAGGTTCTTAAAAGTGAAAAGGAGTACATTGCTAGGTTGTAATAATGCACTGTGACATTTCAATGCAACAATGTACATCTTGGAGAATGGACAGTTTATTATTAATGCCATCTAATGCAATTGCATTGTCATTGCAACAATAAGTACTAATCAACAACTCACTCCAGCTTCCAAACTCCAGAGTCAAGTTAAGGTCCATACGATGGGAGAGGGGTAGGGGGAGGTTTAGAGACCACATCATTGGCCAAACGCTTGTGTCAATGGTGTATGAAGCATCATGGGGGCCAATGGGTATGAGGTATTCAGAGTCCTTATGGCCTCACAGTAGAATCTGATTTTACTGGGGGTGGGTTTTGTCCTTGATGATCTTTTGGCCCCTTTTGAGGGCCATGGCATGGTAAAAGTCCTCTACTGGCGACAGGGTCCTGGCCACCCTTTGCAAACACTTGGGCTTTGTTCACACAGCAGGTAAAAGTGACCTAAATTCAATGTTCTTCTTCATATGTGGCACAGATGTGTCATCTGTATGGCAGTGTGAATGGCAAAACATGTATTTCATATGTGGTGCTAAAATCTGACACGTATACGATTTGCGGCAATGTGGAATTCATGTGGCTTCATCATAGTTTCATGCTGCTGAGATGTTGTAAACATTTGGGTTAATGTTTTCATACAAAAAAAATGAAGAGAGACTTATCCAAACTGCTCCGCTTCAAAGGAAATGGCCAAATACGGCCAGAGAATGAGGCTGCAGTGTCAAAGAAAAGTTAAAAGTCTAAAAGCACAGTTTAAAGAAATCAAAGACGTGGCCCCTTTTATATGCCTCAGTCGTTTACAAGTAAAGATGTGAAACATTGCAAAGACCATGTGAGTGAATATTCCAACAGTTTAAGAACGTTTCTCAGTGCATGGTTGCTGGAATCTTCACTTCCTAACATTTTTTAAATAATCAGAGAATCTGGAGAAACCTCAGGGCAAGGCCGAAAACCAGTACTGAGTGCCTGACGGCACTGCATTAAAAATGGATATTCTGTAATAAATATAACCACATAATCTTGGGAATACTTTGGACAACCCTTGTCAGTAAACAGTCCACTGCTGCAGCTACAAATAGCAGACTCTACTGTGCAAAGTGGAGGTCATATGTTGCTAACATTCAGAAACGCCGCTGACTTCTCTGGTCTAAAACTCATCTGAGATGGTCTGGGTCAAAGAGGAAATGTGAGCTATGGTTGGACAAGTCCACTTCTCAATTTGTTTTGTTTCACTCTGGACCAAAGAGGAAAAGGACCATCCCAATTGTTACCAAGTTAAAGTTGAGAACAGGCACAGTCCACAGAACTCAAGACCTGCCAAAAGATACAAGCATTTTGAGCAGAATACATTCCTGAATGCAGCCTTAGTATCGGCATCAACTGATACTCAAAGTTTCAGTATGAGAAAAGATAAAGTGGTACGGTATCATCTTTGCTCTGCATGGTTTACTGCAGGGGTGTGCAACTCCGGCCAGTGTACAGAGCTTGGCAATTGACCTTCAAAAACACTTCCCTCATTTGTTCATTGCCAGGTTTAGTAGGTCTGTTTGAGTAGGGAAGCTACCAAATTATAAACACCGGCCCTCCAGGACCAGAGTTGTACACATCTGGATTACTGTATTTCTCAGGTTGCTGCACTCAGTTAACCAAATAGTCTGACAAAGAAGCACTCTAGTCCAGAATCCAGTCCAGATCTTATATCATTCAGAGAGTCTGGTTTAGTGTGCATGTGGTTGTGTGGCCTTGGTTTCTAAGGTACTCCTGCATCACTGTACTGGAAATTACTTTCTTTTATTTGAGAATTGGGTGATCGAGTATCGACAAGCCATTCTTTTCCTCTATTACCTAACCACTGAGGAATGACAAGGCGACATACTACAGACCAAGGCTTTTTTCACTGCTTATTCAGTGTACACTTGGGCCACAAACTAACGTGGGGCAAAACGTATCATGGATATTTTTGTATTTTAGGTAGTTAAACAGGCTCAAGTAGAATGTGCCTTTAATCATGTTCATGTATTCCCATAGCAACCTCATCTGTGAGTCAGAGAGGTATTTCTCAAGATTAACCTCGAACGTTTTTCATACCATAAAACCACTATTTCACCTGTTTTTTAGTGAGTTGTGTGAATAAGTAACAGAATTAACATCTGTATTGTTGTATGTGCCCTCATAGAGGCTGCAATACACAACTATTTTGAACCGTATAGAAGCTCACAGCAAGTGTAGGTGAAGTGTAGCCTCCACAGGGTGTTGATTTAAATGCAGTGTTACGACTGAATTTCCTAAAGTAAACAATGAAAGCCCATATACAACCATATGAATTCAAATGAGCTAATCTTGTGAATGTTTCTATGCACAGATTCATCAAAAACATACTATAAATAAACTATAAATATCGAAATTTAAGTATGTAAGTGAAATACATTTCAGTTTTTATCAGTTTTACTGATGATATTAGCTATTCTTCTTTGTGGTCAAATAAATATGCCACATTCAACACAGCTGCTTTACACCAACCATATAATCACCCTTCTGCAATATCACTAAGTCTTATACATTAAAAATGATCAATTATATATTATGCAGCTCTACTAGACACTCTCTTCCAAAGAGATTTGATAAGACAATTCACTTGCATATGAAAGAGGTAAGTCAAAATAAAATGACTGAAGATGTTTCCACATCCATAGATCAAAAAAAATGAGATAACACTTTATTTGAAGGCTACCTACACAGATACTACATAACACATTCATAAGCACCAAATAACATTTTTGGAGCAGTATTTGCCTTTAGCCCAATGCTCCAGCACCCCTCCTGCAACCCAGGCCTTGAGATGGACTGGCGACCTGTCCAGAGTGTATCCTGTCTTTCGCACAATGACAGCTGGGATAAAGAAACAGTGAAAACAGGTCCCCTAACAACCACCTGGAAAACCTGGTAGACCATCAAAATTGTCCCATCAGATAAACTGCAATTAAAGCTGTTATAAAGGCAAAGAGAAGACACACTAAATACTGCAAAGATACGTTTAGTTGTTGAGGCTTCTGTGTAATATTTAGTTAAATATCTGTTTAATGCCGAAAAATGAATTTGTACTTAATGGCTGTTTTGAGTGGAAATGCTAAAAAATGTAATTCAGCTCTTTTTATATGTCTTAGCTAGTAAAGGTGCACAGTAATTACTGTGTGCACTTTACAGGAACTGTACAAACTGATGTTTCATCCACCAAGGTCACGAGATGCTGTTTCTAATTCCAAAACAAATGGCTTAGAGAGGGCTACCGCCTACGTTCCCTTTTTAAACCACGAGTCTAAGAGCACATCCACAGCCATGTGCAAAAGGGTGTTGATGTAAAATGACGTGTTTTGGTAAAAGTATAAGTGAAAAGAAGTTAACAGTTAATCTTCTACAGGGAATAAACTTACTATGCCATTTTTCTGCAAATATTAAGGCACAATTTCTGTTTCCAAGTAATTACAAATACACTTTTGCTGAATTTAGCAGGTAAAAAAAAAACATGAAATATAAAATATGCTGTGTTTTTTTGTCAAATATGTTACATTTAGAAAATAAACAGTAATTATGCATAAAATACGCAGAAGCAGAGGACGTGTTAACTTATTATCACAGAGAAAATAAACAAAACCATGTGGCTTAACCAAGAGTGCCCAAACTTTTGGTGCAACTCTGATATCCTATCAAAAAATTCCAACAAGGTCACTACTGCATGATGAATGAAACAGAAGAACATTAAATAACTATATTAACCGCTTAAAAGTTCAGGCCCAAAGTTTTATTACACACTTCTGTAATGTAAGAATAGTTCAATCAGTTTGCACCAAAGTCCCTATATTTACTGAATAATAAGCCTTAGTATATAACAAGTCTGGGATTTTAAGGGCTTGCCATTGTTTCTTTGTTACATAACGCTGTTGTGACACTGTGACAATGATATTATGCTGGAAAAAGGAAAAGGAGGACGTGCGACACTGAATGTGACCGCAAGACTCTTCAAAAGTCTTCAATTTGTTTTCCTTTTTTTTCCTTGCTGAGGTGGATGTGCCTGCATTGGTCTCAGACATGCTGAACTGCAGAGCATTATTTGTGTCATCATGCTGACTTTAGCACATTTTCAAGCTACTGAGAAAGCAGTAAACATAACTGGCTAAATGCTTTTTTGACAGAAAGAAATACTTTATTAAATTATGGGTCTCAGTGGAATGGCCCTTTTATTTTTAAAGTGGGTTTCATGTTGTCAAGCTAGCAAAAATTACAATTATCATGAAATGCGTTCACAGTAGGTTCTGCAACACAATGAGTCACAACACATCACAGAACGGTGGGTTACAATCACCATATAAACAAGTATTGAAACCTTAATGACAAAAAAAAGAGTATCCAGTACATGTGACACAAATGTTTACAATCTGTCATGAGTAAAAAAGCTTAAATGCTTTCCAGATGGTTGCTAAGTTGCTGCTAGGAAGTTACTATGGTATGTCAGGTGGTTGTTATGGTCTCCCAAGCCGTTGCTAAGGTGTTGCTAGGTGGCTGCTATGGCAACCCAAGTGGTCTTTGGTATAGATAGGTGGCTGCATTGTTATCCCAGGTAGTTGTTAGGTGGTTGTTATGGTCTCCCAAGCCGTTGCTAAGGTGTTGCTAGGTGGCTGCTATGGCAACCCAAGTGGTCTTTGGTATAGATAGGTGGCTGCATCGTTATCCCAGGTAGTTGTTAGGTGGTTGTTATGGTCTCCCAAGCAGTTGCTAAGGTGTTGCTAGGTGGCTGCTATGGCAACCCAAGTGGTCCTTGGTATAGATAAGTGGCTGCATTGTTATCCCAGGTAGTTGCTAGGTGGTTGCTATGCTATCCTAAGTGGTTGGTACGGTGTCACTAGGCCGTTGCTATAACACCTCACATGGTTAATGGGGTGCTGCTAAAGGACTTGTATCATTGTGATATTAGCTGGCTGCACAAACTTTTGCAAAATGCAGTCAAAATAACAAGAAGATGACCAAACAGTATGATCTCCAACAGCGCCCACTGTACCTGTCCCTATTATAAAGGGACAGGTACAAGACAATAATGCATAAACCTATCCACAGTTAGGTGGACATAAATTGGAAGAGCAGCTAATTTTATTTTTAATGCACAGAAAAGTAACTTTTGGGCCAATATGACCCACCACCTGGAGTAAGACACCTCCATCACTAAAAATGTTGCCTAGTTCAAGCCAACAACTGTTATGGCTAACAATCACTATAGCTAGCATGTAATATTTATGAAAGTCAGTCAGTAAAATGGCTAAATTGTCATTTAATTCCAGCTAAAAATATAGCTAGCATGAATTGCTAACTTTATCTAGGCAGGGAAATGGCTGAAGTGTTGTATAATTGTAGCTAACAGGTGCTATAATTACAGTGTAATATTAATGCTAGGTAGTCAGTGACATGGCCAACATTATTACAGTTGCATAATCCTAGCTAAAAGTTACAGCTAGCCTGTAATAGCCTGTAATAATTCATTTTATTGTTACATGCTAGCTATAGTGACCGACTAATATAGTGATTGTGAGCTAGAATCAAACATTAAAAGTAGACAGTCAGTTAAACGGCTAAGACGTTGTTTAATTCCGGCTAAAAATCACTACAGCTAGCATCAAATCTTAACAGCTAGGCAGTGAAATGGCTAAAATGTTGCTTAAATCTAGCTAATGACTGCTAATCTAAGTGTTTACCACTTGTGTTAGACATTCCAGTGGGCAACTTTGCGTCTTCATGAGAAAATCTAATAGAAATCTAACTACATAATAATTTTAGGGCAATAAGCTAAAGGGGGCACATTAGCCTATGTCTGGGGGACCTACCTTAAAATTGTAGCTTTACATTTTTATGTGGGATTCTTTTCCTCTCAGAAATTCTCAATTCAAGTGAGAAATTAAGAGGGGTGTATTGGAGTGGAAGTAGTGAAATACTGGCTTATTGTCAAGAAGGATTGAAGGACACACAAATCCACCGCCTAAGGAGTGATTGTGTACGTTTGCTGAGGTGCCATTGAAGGCAACTGGCTTCATACTGATAATTATGAAGACATTTTTCTATTCAGCTATGGGTGTCAATGCCATTTATCATCTAAACATATGGGAACATCGTAAAGAAACACAGGGTGCACATGAACCTCTATACAGCCTCATATACTCTGGTGCTTATTGACACACAGAGTATTCAACGGACCTAATCAGGCCTTTCTCCTAGGATTTGTGATCCTCGGAGCACTTAATGCATGTTCGTGCACTGACCTTGTGCCTAACCAAGTGTTTCAAATGGTAGCCCTGCCATAAATCGACATACAATTTTTATTTATTTATTTTTATTATTAGACTCAGAGGTTCTGCCCATTTGTCCTCTTTACTGGTACACTGTGTCTGTGTTTGCCATATTTTGCCATGATGTTTGTGTTTCACATAACTTAATAAGTGTATTACATCATGTAGGTTACAGTATGTGTGTCAAAAACCAACATCCTCATCAAGAGTGAACAGTTAGTCATCCAGGGCAATGACTTTATTATTTTTAGTTATACTTCACATGTTTAGATTTTTTTCAGCATTAAAAAAACATGCTAGTAAGACTTTCTGCTTCTTTTATTTTATTGTTTTCCACAATAGAGGAAGTTTATAGGTGTCGGATCCCCTCTTAATACTCAGCTTGAACAGTGATAAATATCTTGTCTAATGTCCCTCACGAAAACCGCAAATTTTTACTGTTGATCTGCTACCACTCAAGCTGTTTGAGTGCAGGAGAAAAGAAAAGGTGTTTTTTATGACTATTTCTCATTTTTATTATCATTCGTATCTTTACATATTGACATTTCATTGTAGGCCTATTCAAACAGCTTGAGATCAACAGTGAAAATGTAGAGTGGGAGGAGCTGTTTTGCGGTTTCTATGAGGGACAACATATAGGACATTTGTAATCCCTGTTCATGCAGCTGCTCAAGTTGTTTGAAAGCAGAAGAAAACAAAAGGTGTTTATGACTTTTTCTGATTTGTATTATCAGTCAAGAGACTTTTTTAGCCTTGCATTTTTACATTTCAATGTGGGCCTTTTCAGACATTGTTTTGGCCAAAATTTAAAGTAACATGACTTGAAAGAGTCATAAAGCATTCATAAAGTAATACACAAACATTTATAATCAGTTTAAGTCAGTAAAGACAATCTGGCTTGAGATATTATATGAAATAAAAGACATTGTTTGGACATAAGGGGTTAAACTAAAGTGACTGCATTACATGTATACATCAATGTAATGAAGCATCATTCCTAAGTAATTCCATACTAATTAAAAGGTAGAGGCCTAATTAAGAGCCCCATATTACATGGACTAAAGAAATATATATATATAAATAAAACACTGATACAGATTATATAACTGAACTTTGCCTGTTCCTTATAAGTTTCCTCACTTCACAAGTGTTATAAGCAGAAAAAATCTCAATTAGGACCCTCATAAGGACTCTTGTGTCAATGGAATTCCATTCACTTCATAAAACATCTTATGCCAAGTTGCTGACGTAGGTTGTTCATAAACATTCAAGCATGGCTTTATGTATATGTTATTGCTTTATGTATATGTTATAGTTATGAATTTCCAGGCCTTCAAATGAGGACTCACCAACTTTTCAGACATTTTCTTCTTTTAATGGCTGAACTGTCAGTGCTTTTTCCACTTTTGGTGCAATTTGGGTGGTCTTAATCTTGGGTAAAGCTCCTGTAAACGTTAGCCTTTTCAATATTGGCTAATGTTGTTTGCTTCTCCCTTATAGCTCCAGTCAAAGCTGTGCATTCTCACTTCATCCATCTCACTCTCTTTGAGTCTGAGCAGTCTACTGTGGGGAAGCTAATCTAGCAAATATTGCCTAATACGATGATAATTCCTCATATCCATATGCTTATCTGGGAGTAGAACAGATTCTCTAAATAAGAATTGATAGGTTTGTACATATATAGATTTGAACAGTACCGACTCGTTGTGCAAGCGCCATAGCATATAATTGGCCAGGTGCTGCAGACAGATGTCAATCATTTGTGCTCATTAGAATATTAGGCCATTTTCCATTCAAACTTTCATGGATGTCTTCAATGTCAATCATTTAAGTTTGGTATCGTACAACAATTGTTTCAGACATCTTGGGCCTTTTGCTTCATAAGGCTTTGAAAACTCACATATGTATGTCTGACTCCTCACCGATTAAGCCACTAATGTTAATGTCATCTGTGTAGCTGCCTTTCTAATTGTGATTTAGCTACTTCACAATTAAAGCCCTTTTTCCTGTAGCCTGTCAGACTAGCCCAGCAGTGTAGCTTCTGGAATGTGGCACAAATTGATGAATGACGCATTTCTTGTTTCATGTCCATCTCATTTGGGTTGTGGTAAACCAGAAGTGTAATCTGTACGGCAGTAGATTAATTGTAACTACAGGCCTAAAATCTCTTTTTCGCCTAGGGTGACAAGTACTGATGAATGTCCATCTGTCTTGATCGCGGAAAGAAAAAAATAACCAAAAAATGTACTTCTCCATTGTGTTGTCGAACAGCAGGAACTTAGAAAGATGTGCCAGGCTTTGAGTGAGAATTGGCTTCCACACCAGCAATGTGAGCCTTGAGAAAGCGACTGCTTGGATGTACATCTTAGAGAAACAAGGGAAAGCAAATGGAAGATGCCCAGAGTCGGGGAAAGTATTGTTGGATTTCTCTCCAGGGACAACGGATGCTAAATAAGGACGTCCCACAAGTCTGGAGAAACAGTGGAGTTAAATCTGAATTACGACTTCGGAGGAGAATAATTGTACCCCTGGCTTGAGTTACGGCTCTGTCAACTCTCTGATCAACCACATTGTTCTGCATGGTGATGAGGGGCCCAAGGGTTTGTTTCGGAGTTCCCTCACAGCCAAAGACTACTTCTCTGGACGGGATAATGGTCTTGGGAGATAAATGTGTGGTGGCTAACAGCAGACCGAATGTTCTAGCACATCTCCAAAAGGTCTGAAATACCATCCTAAATGGTCTAGTAAAAGTTCACAGAGGACTTTAAAAGCTGTCACAAATCTTGTTAAAGTTCACACTGTTCTGAAATTCCTTCTACACTTTCTACATTGCACTTGAAAACTAAGGGCCATATGAGCACAGACACAGCACAAAACACTGGGCTCCCACAGTGCGCCTGAATTTAATGATTTACTTGCATTTACTGGAACATATACTGCACATAGCCCCACCTACTGATTGCTTCCTGGTGAGGTGCAGGGTTTAAAAGAGGCCGTGAAAAAATGGAGCCATCAACAAACTCGAGACAAAACAGAAATGCAAGTTCATAGACAAAGAGATAGCTGCGTTATTAAACTAAGTTCTTTCCCACCAAAACATTTGTGAAACGTCAACATGGGCTGTGCTCTCGTATTGCGGCCTCACACATTCTTCTCAAACATGCATGCCTGATTCCCAGATTCTGTGTTCAAGACTCATTCCTCCATCTAACCAACGTGTCCAGCGCCACTGCTAAAGAAACAACTCATCTTTATTAGACCCCATAGCCCCAAATGTATGCCTGATATTAAAAGGCAGAGGAAAACTGATGCAAAACCAGCAGCTCAAACTTCAGCAAATGAAACAAAATATGAAATCATGTGCAATATCTTCACCCACTTTTTGCTTGGTATTGCCCTCCTTCAAATTCATAATGATCAGACAGAAAACTGCATTTTATCATGAGCATATCATGAGTCCATAAACTGCATGTTTAGGCCCATGTGCCAGTCTATACACTCCATTAGTATTGTGATTTGCACCTGAAAGTGCTGCAAAAGGCTTAGTACATCAAGTCCAGAGTGAGCAGTTTATAAGGTACTCGTACCCTCTACCTACATTCATTGGCCATCATATAGATGCACTCAGTTTACAATTTCTGGCCATGCTGCTGCAGTCTATCAGCCTCTACTCTGCCTATTAACAGAAAGGGACCGCCATCGGACCCCTAACCAGATGTTATTTGGAGTGTGAAGAATGAACTGACCAAAAACATCCAGCCAATGTAGGTCCTGTGGTCAGAAAATGACCAAAGTTGAAGGGCTATAGGTAGCGGATATAAATTGTCATTGTTATTACTGTCATTGTTGTGTTAGGAAAGGTAGACCAACTAAAAATCTACATGTGTAGATATTTGTTCCTCTTTTGTCTCTGGGGTGGGACCCTCAAGGGTACATCTCAGTACCTTTAGTCAGGCAAAATAACTGTACCATAATTACCTGTACATTCAGGTACATAATTAAACTGTACCTGAAATGATATTTTCTAAGCTGTATTGACTCCACACAGCCTGTCTCGTCTCCAGGCTTTTAATTGTATTATTCTGTTTTAAAATGTTAGGTTATGAAAAGGTACAAATATGTACTTTTCACCTGGGAAAACGTAGTTAAGGTTCATAATCAGACCTTCAAACCAAATTTGTACCTTTGAGGGTAAATTCACATTGTTCATTCCTTGTACCTGCACTGTAGCTTTATTTCTAACAGTATACAGTGCTCTCTTCCATTGATGAATTGGCTCACAAAGTGGGCAACCGGTCGGCTAGTGTCAGCAATTGTAAACTTTTAATTGTAAAGGGCAAAAGGTTTCAATGCAGTCTATTCATTCATTCTGAGCACAATGACTTCCCAGAAACTTATGAAAAGATTAGTGAACTTCATAGAAAAGGATGAAAGAAATTTATCTAAAGTTTTAACGTTTCATTATTAGGGTGGCTCAAAACAGGAATAAACACCTCTAGCCACCGAGGGCTATTCCACAGCACAGCTTAGTATTTACCCTACATTAACACACCCGATTAACTTGTGAGGAACTGTAATTATAAATGATGTGTTCAATCAAGTGCATTAGAACAGTGAAAACAGTGTTACAGTTAGTTTTAGAGAAATTACAATTGCAATGAAGTTTAGAGAAAAACCCCAATTGCAATGAAGTTGGGACGTTGTGTAAAACATGAATAAAAACAGAATACGATGATTTGCAAATCCTTTTCAATCTATATTCAATTGAATACACTACAAAGACGAGATATTTAATGTTCAAACGGATAAACTTTGTTGTTTTTTGCAAATATTCACTCATTTTGAATTTGATGCCTGCAACACGTTCCAAAGAAGTTGGGACAGGGGCAACAAAAGACTGAAAAAGTTGAATGCTCAAAAAAACACCTGTTTGGAACATTCCACAGGTGAACAGGTTAAATGGAAACAGGTGAGTGTCATGATTGGGTATGAAGTGAGCATCCCTGAAAGGGAGCATCCACTTTGTGAACAACTGCATGAGCAAATAGTCGAACAGTTTAAGAACAACGTTTCTCAACGTGCAATTGCAAGGAATTTAGGGATTTCATCATCTACAGTCCATAATATCATCAAAAGATTCAGAACATCTGGAGAAATCTCTGCAGGTAAGCGGCAAGGCAGAAAACCAACATTGAATGCCCGTGACCTTCGATCCCTCAGACGGCACTGCATTAAAAACCCACATCATTCTGTAACGGATATTCCCACATGGGCTCAGGAACACTGTCAAACCACTGTCAGTGAACACAGTTCGTCGCTCCATCTACAAGTGAAAGTTAAAACTCTGCCATGCAAAGCAAAGCCACATATCAACAACACCCAGAAACACCGCCTGCTTCTCTGGGCCTGAGCTCATCTGAGATGGACTGACGCAAAGTGGAAAAGTGTCCTGTGGTCTGATGAGTCCATATTTCAAGTAGTTTTTGGAAATTATGGACATCATGTCCTCCGGGCCAAAGAGGAAAAGGACTTTCCGGATTGTTATCAGCGTAAAGATCAAAAGCCAGCATCTCTGATGGTGTGGGGGGTGTTAGTGCCCATGGCAGGGGTAACTTGCACATCTGTGAAGGCACTATTAATGCTGAAAGGTACATACTGGTTTTGGAGCAACATCTGCTGCCATCCAAGCAGCGTCTTTTTCAGGGACATCCCTGCTTAGCAAGACGATGCCAAGCCACATTCTGCACGTGTTACAACAGCGTGGCTTCATAGTAAAAGAGTGCGGGTACTAGACTGGCCTGCCTGCAGTCCAGACCCGTCTCCCATTGAAAATGTGTGGCACATTATGAAGCGCAAAATACGACAGCGGAGACCCCGGACTGTTGATCAACTGAAGTTATACATCAAGCAAGAATGGGAACAAATTCCACCTTCAAAGCTTCAACAATTACTGTCCTCAGTTCCCAAACGCTTATTGAGTGTTGTTAAAAGGAAAGGTGATGTAACACAGTGGTAAACACGCCCCTGTCCCAACTTCTTTGGAATGTGTTGCAGGCATCAAATTCAAAATGAGTGAATATTTGCAAAAAACAATAAAGTTTATCTGTTTGAACATTAAATATCTTGTCTTTGTAGTGTATTCAATTGAATATAGATTGAAAGTGATTTGCAAATCATCGTATTCTGTTTTGTATTTATGTTTTACACAATGTCCCAACTTCACTGGAATTGGGGTTGTATAAAACAAGAACATCAAAACAGTGAGTGCGACTACACAAAGGTTTGGCTAAACGTGAGGGGAAAAACGTTCTTGCATTGTCACAGTCGCTAGAAAGCCTCAAGAAAAAGGTGCATGACTCATACATGTCAACATATGGTACGAGTGAGTGACCATCAATTAGGCACAATGGACTGTACCCATTAGAGCCTTATGAGGAGGTACTTTGTGTCACCACCCTCAGAGACAGCACAGCATGCCGAGAGTTCCCGAAAGCTTGACTGACAAAAGGCACTTTGCAAAATGTCAGTGTCGTCAAAGAAGAAACAGAAAATGTCTTTCTTCAAAGCTACTCGCCCCAACAAAAAAAAAGTCCTTTCTTGTCACAAGTGCATTGTGAAGAAGGAATTGACCCATTTACAGTTTTGACAGCAGAAAAAAGCCCGTAAGTATACATTTGCTTTGACGCTTTTTGTAGCGCTTTGATTGATGGCTTCCCACACCCTCATCCATTGCTCTGTCAGTTGTTAACAATGCCTTTCAGATGCGCCGCCTCTTCCGCCAAATCCACTCTCTTTGCCTTTCTTCTTCCACCTACAAAAAACAGGATTACTGCGGAGGTATGGCCAAGGGCAGAACGCTATTCTGTTATCCGAGCATGAACGTTCTGACACTCGCTGAATGCACACCCGATACTCAAGTTGATGCCTTTTAAAATCGGCCCCCTTCCTGAAAGGTGTTGATGAACACAGTAGAGTGTATCTCACTTCCGCAGAGAATGGGCTGTCGTTGGATAGTAAGAATTTATCTCAGGGCGTTCACATGCATTTGAATGATGTGACCACTGACCAGTCCAACATTCCTGAACATTCAATCACATATCCCAATAAATTTCAGTAAACACAAAATCAAAAATCAACACAATAAACACAAAATCAAAGTCAAACTTTCTTGCTCTCAAGTTAACCACCTATTCCACTAAGAAAATTCCTTGGCAAACTGATTTTGCTTTATCTGAAAATCACAATTGTAAATATAGTAGTATCACTAGGCTACCTTTCATGTCTTCAGAGAATGGTAAGGAACTGCCCATTTTGACAGGAAGGGGCCACTTGACCAGGTAACTAATAAGAGTGCTACAAGTAAACAGACCTGCTTAAAACAAAGTCACACGACCATCAACAAACACAATGGGAATCCTCAACAATTAGGGGTGTAATGCAAATTTAATGATATGATGAAAATGGTCGTTTTTTGCATCATGATACATTTTCAATGCAGAATTAGAAATGAAATGTTAACAAGACTCAATGTTTACAATTGCGTTTCAATATTTTGTCCAAATTTACCCAAAATTCCCAATTTATCATTATTTTTTGTTATTTCAATCATTATCTGTAAAGGACAACAGTGCTTGTTTGAAAGAAGTTATTTCCTTAGAACATACAAAAAAGAAAGTAAACAAAAGCGCAATATCAATCCATCCATCCATCCATCCATCCATCCATCCATCCATCTTCTAAGCCACTTATCCTCTGGGTTACGGAAGGTACTGGAGCCTATCCCAGCATTCATTGAGCAGAAGGCAGTACACCCTGGACATGTCAACATGTGGACATTTGCAATATCCATATGAAAGTAAATAAAAAATGTAAACTATATGGCCACATCTCAGTATTAAATGAACTGAGCATTACAAGTTTATTTACAATCTGACCTTGTGTTTCTATTTAAAGTATAAGTCTTACCTTCCTGCTCAAACGAGTGAGGGGTATTTTCTAATGTGGCTTAATCACTCCCAGCAAACTACAGAACCCACGACTGAATAGAGGTGCAAGCCTAGCTATTCATATTCCTATGAAGTGTGAGGCTAATTGTTTGTGTCACCCATTCAGAATTGCCTTTTGAAGGCTGCTTGAAGACTGTGGGGAGAAGCAGCCATGAGTTTGCTTCTTATTCACCAGTTCCTTGTTCAAATTTTTCATCACCAGAGTGAGGAGAAAACAAAAAGCTCAATTTCTTATTGAATTTTTCTGTTCCTCTTTAAACGGAGCAACAGTTACATGTTACCATTGCGCCGTTTAAGGTGGGATGGAAAATTGGAATACGAAGCTAGCTAACTATAGCGCCGTGTCTTCTACTTACTCTGGTGATTGATACATTTCACAAATGAGTTGGCCAATCACATTAAGCAATGATGGCACACTGTTGCTTTCAGCCTACCATTCTTTGCCCAGAATTATTGTACTCAAAAGCTTGGCTAATCCACCATCCAAAGTAGCCTAAACTAATTACTTTTTTCTTCCAGTTCTTAGATCATTCCTGGTTATCACTTGCACATCACAGTGCACATAGAACAGGCATCTCTTCGGAACTGTTGCCTAGTTAGCATTTAGCATGACTAATGTTTCATTTTTGGAGGTTTTCAAGCAGCACCCTATTTTTCCATATAACAAAGACAAGGAGACCTTTTCTGTTATTAAACTGGTGCTGTGAATAAAACACCCTGTAAATTTCAGGCATGAGTCAGACTGTTCATCTTTAATTTTCAAGTAATCGATTAGCGTACTCGACTGCAAAATTACTCTGAATGTGTTATGGGTACATAAATTAAGAGACGCTGGAATAAGATCCCAAGTGGCTCAGCTGGCTAAGAGGAATGCATCCCATCACCCAGACTAGGCCATAAAATGTAAGATGTGGTGGCCAGTTTACGCTTGCCTTCATAATCCCAGACTGGTTGGTGCCCCATGGCAAGAAATAAGTAGATCATACCCTATAAGATATGCAGTACTATAAACAGCAAATAAGACCCTTGAAATAAGGAGGCAAGGACAGCCGACAACTAGGCTGAGCTACCTTTCATTTTGACAGGGTGTTTCACGGTGGTATTAATAGCTGAGTGCTCCCTCACACTCGTGGCATCGTTCATCACGGTGATCCGATGATCATTTGCACATCAAATTACAAAAATGTTAAGCACGACATAAAGAAGGGTAATGGGGTGGAAATTAGTCAATTACAATAATTACACCACTGTAATTGACCCCAAACCCAGTCTGTCCACATGTGCCCACATTAAGTAGGTGGGGAGAGGAGATATGGGCTCTGTAATTAGACATGGATTAGACCATGAGAAGGGACCTCGTTTAACAAACAAATTCCGTTTCTCCTCCATATTTCACCGCTTCCCTACTATGCCAACAGGGTTTTAGTTGGTTTAGTAAGGTCTGATAAGCTACACCTAATCAAACTTGTATGGGTAGTTAGCCTGTTCAAACAGATGCTTAAGGCCCTGGGAACGGGACCCTTACTCGAGTCGCGACTTCCTAGGATGTGGGAATGACATATCGTCACTCTTACTGAGTCATGGATGAGACCTAATTATCATAACGTAATTATCTTGGCCCCATGACTTAAGTCGTGGCCATGACTTAATCATCTAATCCCTACCTCTTAGTATGTTGTGGCCACCACTTAATTATCGCATTCCTATGCCTCATGGCTATGACTCAATTGCCTCATTCCTCATTCCTATACCTTAATATTTAGTTATCAACCTAATTGTACTGTTTCTACACCTTCAGAAGTCGTGACCATGATAATTGCCTCTTTTTAAGTCGTGCTCATGACTTAATTCTCATTCCTGTGCCTTGGGAAGCTGTGGCCAAGATTTCATTATCATTATTATTTCTTTTATTACTATTATTATTACTATTATTATTATTATTACTAAGTAACCCTTATTAGTCCCACAATGGGGAAATTTCACCTCTGCAATCTGTGCAAAGAAACACCACATACACACTAGAGAAGACACACTAGGGGGCAATGAGAACACTTGCCCAGAGCGGTGGGCAGCCCTATCCGCAGCGCCCAGGGAGCAGTTGGGGGTTGGATGCCTTGCTCAAGGGCACCTCAGTCATGGACTGTTGGCTCAGGGGATCAAACTGGCGACCTTCCAGTCACAAGGCTGGTTCCGTAACATCCAGCCCATGACTGCCCCACAGTCATAGGATCATGATCCTATGCTTAGTAAGTCATGGCCATAACTTAATTATCTCATTTCTATGCCTTAGTAAGTCACGGCCGAAATCAACCGCATCATTCCTACACCGCAGCATTTAATTATCAACTTAATTATCTCGTTTCTACGGCTTGAGAAGTGGTGGCTATGATTAATTATCTTTTTTGTACTCCATAGTGAACTCATTATGGCCAAGACTTAATTATCTCTTTCCCATGATTAGTAAGTCATGGCCACAAGTTAATTATCTCCTTCCCATGCCTTACTGGCCATGACTTAGTTATCTAATTCCTACAGCTTTCTAAGTCATGGCCAATACCTAATTATCTTGTTCATACATCTTAGTAAATCGTGGTCAGTACCTAATAATTCCTGGTCATGACTTAATTCTCTAGTACCCACGCCTTACTAATTCACGACCATGACTTAATTATCTAGTTTCCACACCTCAATAAGCCTTGACCATGACTTAATTACCTTGTTCATAGTTCCAACTCACTTATCTAGTTCCTATGCTTAGTAAGTTGTGCCCACAACTTAATTATCTGCCTTATATGACTTACTAAGCCCTTAATTATCTCATTCCTACACCTTAGCAATTCAAAGCCCTGACTTAATAATCTAATTCCTACATCTTAGTAAATCATAATCACAATGTAATTATCTTATTCCTACACTTTAGTAAATCATAATCACAATGTAATGATCTCATTCCTACACCTTAGTAAATCATGGTCACAATGTAATACTCATTCCTTCACTTTAATAATTATTTAATTTTCACACCTTACAAGTCATATCCACAACATAATCATCTCGTTCCTACGTCTTAGTAAGTCATGGCCACAGCTTAATTACATAGTTCCCAAATAAAGCGAGCAGAAGATCTTATAAGAGTATTCATTTTTGTTTTAGACACAATGGGGATTGGAGACCACCCTGACACACGTTACCTGTACTATGCAGGCTGACCCTCATGGTGACCCTCATCATAACATAGAATTGGAGTTTTTTCTGTCCTCAGACAAGCTGCTGGTTAAGTTAGCACGGTAGAAAAAATGCTTTCGTAAAGCCTTCTGCTAAACTTTGTGAGACATTGTTAGTCAAGTCAGCGAGCATAGGAGTGGAATACCTGACTGCTAATCGGTCAGTTCTCAGGCTACTTCCGAAGTAAAGACATTCTCTCAAATGTTCACACGCATACAAAAAAATAAATAAAAATCACGACACCTGGTGCCCCAAGGCTTTTCCATTTCACTTAAAACTGATAAAGCGTGATGTCTTTAAAGAAGCAGGAGATGATAAATGTCCATTAGCTTTTTATTATGTATGAGAGCGTGGACTGCTTTCATGCCCTTTGTAAAGCTACAAGAAGGTCATGAATATTTGAAAAGCCAGGGGAATGGATGTGCACACTGGTATGGTCCCGCGCCGTCGTCACCACATATGCTTTGGTAACACAGAGTGCATAGCTGACCTAGTCCTTGACAATTTCGCACTGTATTTTCTCCTGTGTGACATCCATGGCAAAGGAACACGTATTCCTGTCTAGAAAGAGATCCAAGCACAAAACTACAAATATACATATTAGAAACCTAGATAGGCAACAGAGGCTGCACTACTGAGGTCACCAATCCATTGGTGCAAGTGTGCCCCATTTATTTGTACTGATCTTATCACCCAAAATAAACTGTGACTCATACGGAGTGTAAGCAACACTATCTGGCCAAAAGTATGTGGACACTTCTCCCTGTTAAAGGTTTATTAGTTTCAGCAATGCTTACAGTTCTTTAAACGTGGCACTGCCATAGGATGCCATCTTTGCTGCGAGTCAGAAACTTCTGCCCTCCTAGGTCTATCCTGGCCAACTGTAAGTGCTGTTTCCGTGAAATGGAAGCATCTAGGAGCAACGACAGCTCAGCCACGAAAAAGCAGACCACATAAACCTCACAGAGCATGGCCCCTGAGTGCTGATGCATGTAAAAAAATCATCTATCCTCTGTTGCATCACTCACTACTGAGTTCAAAACTGCCTGGGACACCACGCTGGGGCAGCTGAACACAAGTCTGAGGTTAGTTCGCGCAACGCCAAGCATCAGCTGAAATCTTGTAAGGACACTACCAGTGGACTTTGGAGCAGTTGAAAGTGCTTCATAATTTGGCAATCTGATGCATGAATCTGGGTTTGGCGGATGCCCAAAGAACACTACCTACCAGAATGCATAGTGCCAGTGTTAAAGTTTGGTGGAGGAGGGATAATGGGCTGGGACTGTTTTTTGGGGTTTGGGCTTCCAACTTTGAGGCAACAGTTTGGGGAGGATCCTTTCCTGTTCTAGCATGACTGAGCCCCTCTGCTCAAAGCAAGGTCCATAAAGACATGGTTTGACAGGTTTGGGTGTAAAGAAACTCCAGTGGCCTGGACAAAGCCCTGAATCTCAACCTCAGTGAACACCTTTGGCATCAACTGCAGTAACAGTTGTGAGATAAGCTTCATCTTAAAAGAATCTTAAAAGGCATTTCACCGTTTTTTGTGTAAACCTCTTTCTGTAACTGTTCTGTCAGCAGAACCCCTTGCATATATTAATATAATTTTTAAAATATTTAAAATGAATTTTTAAAAAAAAATCTCCCTGTAACTGTTACCAGATTAATTAGGTCACAGTTGGTTCTCTACTTAAAATGTTATGGCTCTATGTTGAACTGCTAGCGCCAAATAAAGAAGGAAAGGGGAGGAGTGAGAACCCCCTGCTGCAAAAACAAAATCATACTTCTGAATGGACCACACAACTGCAGCTGTCTTAATATTAAAAACTGTGGACAACTGCTACAACAAAAAATTGCATTTAAACACACTAAGAACATGTGACTTGCTCGTCCACCAAAGACAAAAATCTAGCTTGCTGCTGGTTTTGTAAATCAGGGGGAAATTTTATTGTCAATGTGAAAAGGGGTTAAGTCAAACTCAGTGCACCAGATTTTACCTACCTTAAATGTCTTAGATTAGCCATTAACACACATTTATAGTCCTGCATTTCAGTTAGGTAAACAATATAAGATTTCTGTCCCCCTCAACTTCATGCTAGCACTCTACTGCATCTATTTCATGGTGTCACTAGGCTCATGGAACAGGGGCTAATGTTTCCTTTGTTGGGACTCCTCTTTACGGATGGCTGTGGCATCACCGGGATTTGAACCCATACTCTCCTGAAGATATGGCAAACGTTTACATGGTTGTACCACTTGCATGTTTCTGAAGTGACTTAAGTTTCTTTATCCAAAAAATGTGAATTGACTCAAATTCTTTGTATAAATTGACAGTCAGCTAACTAGGTCTCTAATATGTATATCCACGCCCAAATCCAAGCCGAAGTCAGCCTACTTCACGTTTCTGGGATTATACCAAGCAGAGGCAGAGCCTTATTCACCTCTTCCTCCTGCTAGCTGCTTGCTTTACAAGAAGATGTTACACACAGGCCAGGCCTGGAGACCTTGGTTGAACATCAGTTGCAAACTGAGCTGCGAGCAACAGCAGGAGGTGGCAAGTGAGAAGAGAAAGCTGTATTTCCATATTTTTCAATGTGATTTGGATTTCATGAGAAGCCTCTTCTCACTCGGGCCCAGTCGGGGGTGGAAAGGAGGAGCAGAGGATGTCACAGTTTTGAGGCATTCCAAACGAATCTTGCTGAACACAGGTTCTATGGTGTTATTAGCCCATTTTACGCTTCCTCGAACAAGGCAAACGGGCCGAGGGAGATATGCAAATACGGATCTAATTGGCCTGTCAGGACCATGGCTCCACCAGTCAAACGGGGCGACAGTGAAGGGGAGAGAAAAAGCAGATTGGATTCGGCTGCCACCCTTACACATTTCATTAAGTCGAGGCGCGTGCATTACGCCTTGGGTCAATGCACTATCCTTGAACGGGCCTTTCAACCTTCAGTCCTGGCGAAGTCGGTTCCTCTTTGAGTGTCGTTTTTCTGTCGTTTGGCAGGCGCGTACACGCTCTGTGAAACATACACTTCTTTCTTTTTTTCTCCCCTCTCCATATCTCTCTGGAACAGACACATACATGGAGGTCCCCCAAGTGCTTTTGGCTCAGTGTCCGTCATTTGTAATCAGCAATACTTCAGAGAAGCAAATTTTCTCTGCCACCAATAGATTGAGTTATCAGTTGCACTGCATACAAAGCTGCAAGTTAGTGAAGCTTGATGGTAGGGTGCTTGAGGAATGGAAAAGGATGGGAGTTACAGCACAGCCATCAAGCAAGTGAAATGCTGCAAGATAGGAATTGCTTAATGGGCTTAAAATGGGAGAAGAACATGTAATACTTAATGATGCGTCTGCGGACACCTTCATTAGTGGAATATCATTCTCTGCACATGGGGCTAAAGCAACAAAAGAACAAAAGAGAGGGGAGGAAAAAAAAAAATCAATGGTGGTTTATTGAGGAAACGGCAAAAAAAAAAAACAAAGAGTGATGATCAATTTAGAACTGCTTGCTTGAAAAAGCCAACCTACTGCTCTTTGTTTTCTTTTTATTCTTATTCTTCTGTGGTCAAAAATTTGCAATGCTACACCTTCCACAACTCGCAGGCCAAAACCTTGAAACTTTTCAGGACTGTTGCGTGTATATTCAAAGTAGTTGCTTGAGCTTTTCAACCAATTCGACTTATGGTGCATGTATGCCTCAGCAACCACATGGGATATCTTATCAACGGCCTATACTCTCAGAAATAAAGGTACAACAATGTCACTGGGGCAATAACCCCTCGTCACTGGGAGGTACCCTCAAGTGTACATCTCAGCAAATTTAGTCAGGGAATGTAATTGTACCATAATCCATAATTTTATAACATTAGATTATGAAAAGATACGCACTTTTCCATGAGGAAAAATGTATTAAAGGCACACAACTGGATCTTAAAACCAGTGTTGTGCCTTTGAGTACGTTGTACATTCCTACCGTTTGTACGTTGATAAACAACAAACGTACTTGCACATTAGCTTGTATTTCTAACAGTGTAGCAACACTTCAACCTTAGCAACCACCTGGGATATTGAGCTGCATAATATGGCAAAAACGTAATGTCAAGATACTTTAAGTTTTTGCAATAAACAATGTCACAATATTTTTCTGACATCTATTAAGTAGAACAGATAAAGCCCTGTAACATCTGAAAATACTCAAAAAGGTATCAGTCCAATTATGTGTATTCAACAATTCACACACTATGCCGCACATATTCTAATTAAACGGGACTAATGATGTCTTTGTAATCAAAAATGCATTTTTTTAAAGTACTAATGATATCCACAATATACTCAGAGACGCATACTGTGAAATTTGTGATGAAATGTATTTATAACAAATACTGTGATGTTGTCCAGTCTTGCTGGGAAACTACAGTATTGGCCTAGCAACACATTGTTAACCACCTGGGATACTACGGCAATGGCCTTCAACTGTCCCGTGGTATACTACCTAGCAATTGTCAAGAAATGCACTAACAACAAGCTGGAAATCCATCACAATCTCTTAACACCACCATAGCAACTAGCTGAAATGACTAAACCCAAATAAAGTCCCAAAAACAAACAAACAGGGTTCTGCTTTAACATTTGAGGTGTTCCTACTCAAATCTGAATTGCAAACTGACATGAGTCCATCTGAGAGGCAACGGCAAAGGGGGAGGGTGAAAAAGGAGAAAGAGAAGGAGAAAGGGATGGAGAGAGGGGGAAGAGAGGAACAGAAAGATTGAAAAGCAAATCAGAGTGCACAAGGACAGAGGGAACACTTAAGAGCATTGCATAGGCCTGATAACATTGCAGCCCCAGCAGCAGCAGCAGGCAGAGAGCAAAGTTTGCGATAAGTAAACCCCCATCTTCCATAAACAGCCCAATCTAGATTCTGGCGTGGAGTGCTCTGAAATTAAAGTTCAAATGATCTGCTCTGCCCAATAACATTAACAACCTATCAAAACCCTGAAGATGGGTTTGTATCTGGAGCTTGGCATCGCCCCTTCTCTAGCACACCGTCATGTTGTGCTACGCATTATTAAAGCTTTTCGATTCTTTCATCGACTTGCAGCACCTTCATTTATTTCCTTCGGAGTAAAAACAGCCGCCAAGAGATCAGCCACCTCGTTCAGCATCATGAAAAAAGCAGAAATCATATATTTAACCGAAAGTCACACAGAAGCAAAGCAACGGCAACCAAACACAACGTCACACGACGTGTGAATGTTTACTACAATATTTATTTCAGTCTGAGAAAGTCGGTTGCATTGTCTGAGTCTCACAAATCAAGTCATTCCAAACACATTCACTGGACTCTGGGGTGGTCAGTCCATTGGTCTGAGAACACAGGCAGCTTCGTTTGATTTGCAAACGTTGTTTTTGTCCATTTCTTTTTCTCTGAAACACCCGTGTTTTTTTTTTTCTTCAGATCTGAAGCAAGAGTGGAGCTTGATTTTCTCCTCTCTATCAAAAACGAATACTGTTTATCTGATGAGGACCCTTTTGGTGGTCTACAGGGTCTTTTACGCTTGTTAGGACTCCCACTTCCGCTTTATCTTCCCATATCTTTCCTTTTTTTTTTTTAATGCTTCTTTCTATTCGACTGGCCTTTGACAAGTGGACTGTCTTTCATCTAATCTTCTCAGAAATAGTGAACTACATGAAGGGTGGTCTCCGACTTTTGCACAATGTTCTACGTAAAAGTACAACACTGTATGTAAAAAGTCTCTCTCTTTCATTCGTACACTGTACATGATCTCAACATTAAACAGTTCTCGTAATCTGATCTGAGACTTTAAATCCGGCTAATCTTCAAGCTCAAAGCCATCCAGCCCCACACGGTTGTTAGATTTGCTCGATATGCTGGGGTTTCCGTCTCTTCTCAAGGACACAAAACTGAACTGTATCGGAAGTGAAAGAATTACTGCTTTCACACAGTGACATGGAAGAATGGCATGAAAAGATACAATTGTGTATCTCAGCTGTTGCTTCTAAAAGTTTAGCAATTTTTTTAATTGCTTACGTGGGTGGGCGGCACGGTGGTGTGGTGGGTAGCACTGTTGCCTCACAGCAAGGAGGGCCAGGGTTCAATTCCCTGGCCGGGCGGCCAGGGCCCTCTCTGTGTGGAGTCTGCATGTTCTCCCCGTGTCTGCGTGGGTTTCCTCCGGGTTCTCCGGTTTCCTCCCACAGTCCAAAGACATGCAGTCAGGCCAATTGGACATGCTAAATTACCCCTAGGTGTGAGTGACTGTCTGTGTCTGTCTGTCTGCCCTGCGATGGACTGGCGACCTGGTGTATCGTGCCTTTCGCCCGAAGACTGCTGGGATAGGCTCCAGGACCCCCCCGCATCCCTGATGGAGAAGCGGCTTAAAAAATGGATGGATGCTTACGTGGGTTCAAAACATCTAACAATTACTCACTCAGCACAACAAGATGGGACTTGCTGATTAAGGTCGGCCATTCTTATATTCCTACTACAGGAATCAACCCCATCAGCTTCTTCATTTGATGAAATCTTTAAGTACTGTTTAGTTCAGGGGTGTCAAACTCAACTACTAAAAGGGCCATAATAACTTCTTGTTGGTATATTTTGGTTTGTCCATCTGAATTTACGATAAAATCATAGAGCAAATGATTCAAAACGCTAATTTTGATTTCTTGATTGATTTATTTTTAAAGGCTCCCTTCAAATGAACAGAAAGTGTGTTTTATGATCAGACATATTGCTATATTCTTACAATTTACAATACTTACAAATCTCAGACGCTCTTTGCATTATTTAATAAAAATCATTTTTACAGAGCAGATCACTGAAGAGACGCCATCTGTTCATAGTTTATAGCTCAGATTTGTGGAATAATGGGTCCACTTTCAGTAGACTAAAAAGCTTCTTTTATTATAAGGGTTTAAAATGACATCATCTATTTGTCTGGAAGGACGACAGTTACAGCCTCACGACGCCCACCTTTTGAATGTAGCTCATGGAATATGAAAGTTATAAAGAATATGATGAAGTGTGTTTTGGAACCATCGGAGGTTGCAATGAGTTGAAGAGGTTAAAAAAATCTTAGCAAATTTGGGGGTCAGATCTGTTTTTATTTCATTTTCACTTTTTTGCCACGACCCCAACGGACATTATTTATTCAAAATTTGCCAAAACTGCACCAACAAAACTGAATACTTATTCAAAAATAACAATAGGTCAAGGTAGTTGTTTAAAACGACCTATTTGCTGGAATTAGACACCAGGCATCTCTTCTTTTTTGCATAACCGGGCCATAGATTGTTGTTGGGAGGGAGAATGCACACTGTCGCAATGCATGCTGGGGACTGTAGTGCGTTGGAAAATATTAAAATTTAAAATACTTTCACAGGCTGAATAGCACTGTGTCACGGACACTGACTTGGCCTGCAGGCATTGCGTTTGACACATGGGGCTTAGCTGGTGGTCTACCCGGTCTTGCACCTACTTCACACTAGCAATGTATTACAATGGATACTGTTTCAAGTAGCTAATGTAAGGACTAGGCAGTTTTTATTCTAAGCATATTCATTTAGAAATGAGTAAGCAGGGTAGTGTTTTATTTTTAATTGCTTAACAGGGCAACAAGGTTGTATTCTGCTTCTATTCTAGGGAGAGAAGTGGGTCTATCCTTGTTTACTTTGTGACAAAGTGTTATAAAATACAACTGTGGCACAATTAAGTACATATCCTTCCATTTTGAGAAAGCACTGTAGATACACTTTGTAGATTTGATCCTTCCCAACATTTCACGCTGGATCATTATATATACAGCCTAGATAAGAAAAGGCTGCACAAGGTTTTCCTTTGGATATTTCCTTGAGATTTGAATAATAACATCTAAAAAAGCTATAAAATCATTCAATAATATTGCTGCCACTAAGAAAAACCTGTATGTCATCAAATAATAATAAGCATTATTGTGTAGCACTTTACTTTAGGATGCTGTTCATAAGGCAACATGACACCTACATAAGGTTGTCATGTCAACACAGCCCTACATAACTGCTTATAAATGCATGTTCCAACAATCGTCATTCGCTATAAAGGTTATATATATATGCCAATTTTGATCAAAGTCAGCTAAAGTAGCCTTTATGACAGATGACGCCTGTTGTAATAAGCATAAACAGTTGGAACAGTTAGAACAGTATGGTTATGTCAGTTGTACTGACAAGCATATGTAGGTGTCAAACTCACCGAACGTCACAGAGAGTGTAAAAACGATTACAAGTGCAGACCATATGCAAATTATGTGTGGAAGTTGCTCTCATGAGGCATAAGAGGCATAAAACCAGGTTGAAACTACCTCAACAAGTAATTACTCAAAGTCAGGGTTCTCTTAGGGACCAGTAACGAAGACAATGAACATACATCCAGCTTTCAGACTCTGAGCGAGGGAGAACTGTAGGAAAGCAAGATGCGTGATTATCCTTGGCGCTTGTATTGGATGGGATGTAACCACTTTGATGTAAGTGTCATCAGTGGGTAGGGAAGGGTAAAACTCACTGTGAGGGGTCTGGACCACTTGACAAGAACAAGAGGACTGACATTTGGTGCATATGGCTGGGATGGACTGCACAGCCAAATCAGACTAAATAGTTGGGATGCGTCGCCCGTTTGCAGTAATGGAGCTTTTCCGCTCACCGTCCACTGCTTCCGCAAAAGTTGACCCTTGACTACAGCCATCTGCGATGCAATGGTGCCAAGAATGTTGCCAAAGGTAGGATGGCTGTTCTCGGACAAATCCTTTTTCAGTTTACTACACCATGATGGCCGAATCCGTACATGGATGCACCCCTGCGAAAGGCTCCACTACGGATTCATGTCTGAGTTGCCATTGGGTTCCACTCCTATTTGGGCCTCGTACACACTGCCAATACCTTTGACCAGTCAGTGACACAGAGGTGCTGGGCATCCCTTGGTGCCATATTCCAACAGGACATTGCTCAAACACATGTCACACAAAACGTCCTCAAGTTTCCGGACAACCCCCATCTGCCACTTGTTCCCTGACCCTCACATTCAACCGAACTGTCCCCCATTGAGCACATCTGGGATACAGACACATGACAACTGGCACGTCAAAGACCACCAGCGGCTACCACAGATGAACTCTGGGCATGCATAGAGGCGGCATGGCATGGCATTCCTCAAACACGCGTCCAGTATTTCCTCCTCTCCATGTCGGACTGTGTAGAAGTTGTTATCTCCGCCTGTAGCGGATACACCAGTGATTATTGTGCATTCCGAAAGTCTGACCAAGCTGTATTTGCACTCATGTATACCAGATAAGCAATCTGCCAAATAAATATCACTTTAATATCTCAGGCTGCAGTTGTATAGCCGACAGTGTATAATATATAGTACCTAATACATTGTACTGCACAGCATATAATACGTACAACATATGATTTAATCCCAGGATGGCTATCTAGCACCAGTCTTGGATTTCTAACTCAAAAACAAAAAGCTCAGTAAAGTGAACCAGTATTTTATATTTGCACTGTGAAAGAAAGAACATTATTTTTGGCTGAGATGATTAAAAACCTGAGATCATTTAGCTAATTTTCAATTTTTTTTCAGAACCCACACAGCTCACCTGTGAAGGCCAACAGAATGAGTCCATTCCAAGCAGCAAAGTGCCCTGAAACGTAACACCGAGGCTTACAGGCTCTTTATTGACTGCAAGGTTAATGCATCAACCGCAGCTGGGAACAAAATGCAACTGCTCCTTTTTTCTTGTATCATTTTCTCCCAATATCGACTAATGTTTCTTCAGTGTTCTCGTTAAGCCGTTTTTAAGACATCGAATGCACTAAGCGTACACAATTTAGATGCCATCGCATTATTCAGACAGGCCTTGTGCACTCTGGTGTCTGATTAGTGCCGTAGACAGTAGGAGCTGTGCTATAAAGGAGTTTAACCTGGACTTCATGTCATTTCATTCAACTTTATCTATATCCTTGGGGCAGTTTGTTGAGTGATGGTACCACATTATAAAGTCAGTCGCAGCACAGCATCAACAAATGAGCTATCAATGTAAATGAACAGCAAACAGGGGTGGTACTGATTTTCAATGCCAGTAAAAGGAAAAAGATCAAATGCTCATCAGCTGCTAAAACGTCCACAATTAAGCCGTGTTCACGTACTACTGTTGCCATAGAGATATAGGGGGATATTTTCATGATCATATTGCACAAGATCATAGCGTTAGTTTTACGTGGGCATGGCAGACACACTGACCAGCCAGTTCATTTGGAATTTGTAGTTCTACAAATACAGACTGTAGTCCATCTGTGTCTCTGCATACCTTGTTATCCCACTTTTACTCTGTTCTCTGGTGGTCAGGACCCCTACAGAGCAGGTATTATTTGGGTGGTGGATCATTCTCAGCACTGTAGTGACACTGATGTGATGGTGGAGTATTGTGGGTGGCATCCTGTGACCACCAATGAAGGAGTAGAGGATGAACGATCTGCATGTCCAAGCTGCAGTGTTAATTCGAAGCAGTCTGGATGCTTTTAAGCTTATGCCAGTGTGATAAAAGCATTCTACAGCATTCTTTAAGGTCCACAATAGACTACCAAATAAATGGTTTGTTTTCAGACCTTTAAAGGAATGAGGTATTAACAGCACAATGGTATTCATAGATCCCGGTCACCAAGGGTCATGGAAATAGGTGTGCCAGCTACTACTGCAACGAAGACAAGCTTGCATTTTAGAGTTACATTCAGACTGAGATTGCAGATGACTGACCACTGTTCGAATACAGATTGGGTTGTTGTAGGACGAAAGGCTGGGCCATTGCAGACGGAGCCTGCAGATGGACCAAGCACACTTTCAAATCAAGGACTTTTACACTGTAATCCGCTCTCCTGACTCTCTTTGTTGGCACGGTAACAGATTTACAACAATATGTCATTTTGATTGTTGGCTTGGGAGACAGCAGCATACGTGCAACGTTTGGACCAAAGTGGGGTCAAAAACACTACTTAAATATTGGTGTATTTTGAATGTCCCACATCTGTTGCACCTCTCTACCAACCCTCGCCTACGTTTTTTGGCCACGAAAAGTGCAACCAGGCCAAAATAGGACCCAATCAATCTAGCAATTTGATGGAGTTTTTCCACTCAACTTCGTTCAAGCCCACAGTCACAGCTAGTTAAAGAAAGTAGAGCAAACCCAAGTTTCCTTCACTTCTGAAGCATTCACAATTAAGCCTGCGCTCGCATGCGACGGTTGCTGTTGAGATAAGAACTCAAGCAGTGCCCTTGAATTAGAATTTGTCGTCGGAGGCCAATCAGAAGAAAGATAATACGGTATATGTGGAAAAGGAGCCCCAACCAATTTTCCCCTTCTACAACGCTTCCACCTGAGATGAAAGCAGGCCAGCTGGAAGAAAACCCGGTTCAGCCATCAGGCACTGTGATGGAAAGTGTGCAACAGTGACATCAGTTGAGCGAGGGAAGTGGATTACCAGCCTACGTTTGGCCTCCAGTTCATATTGCAGGTGCTTTGAACTCGCAACCTTTCCGATGACTACAGAGACTCTCCAGTCTCATTAGATCTGCCCAGATATCTGCCCTGATAACATTTGATTTTCTTTTTTCTTGCTATACTCTTTTTCAAAGCCTTAGGAACTTTGTTCCATGTTTCTGTGTTACATAAGCTGATACGGTGCCTGCAAAGCAAAGGTAATATCACCTTGGGAGACGCCAACTTCAGAGAGCTTTGTTCGTAGCCTTTATGCACACCATGTTTGCAGACATCTGCTTATGCTGCTCATCCCCATGTTTCTTCCAAAATGAAAGGTATTAATAGGGAGCTAGTTCTTTTCACTGTTGCAGTAACAGCTTGTACTACTCAGGGAAGATTTCACTTCGGATGGTGGAACTCTGTGAGGATTTGATTGCATTTAGTCAAAAGAGCATAAGTGAACTCAAACTGCTGTCCCACTTTACTTTCAGGGATATTATGATCTAAACCAGGCATGTCAAACTGGGGACCTTCCGGGACAAAGTGCCACAGAGATCAGTGTTTACTCTCATCTCCTGTTCCGAAACCAGTTCATGCAGCCTTTGCGAATTGTTTAATGATGTATGCTGAAGTTTGCAGTGTTTTGGCCCACGAGGACACATGCGATCGAAACCCAAGACATTAAAAGAGATAGTAATAAGCTAAAAGTATACAACAACAACATTTATAGGGTATTTTCTATTGGGAGGTGTTTGTCCCAAACTCTAACCCCTAAGTCAGTCATTTGGAAAATACTTTTGTATTGTTTTCAACACTGTTTGATTTTTTGTTTGTTTGTTTGTTTGTTTTTTTTTAAAAGGTTTCTCTGATTTCTTTTATAGTGAAGTTGAAAAATTTTGATTCATCATGAGTTTTACTTTTATATTAAAATACCCTACTGAAAAAAATTGCTGCCCCACGCTTTCATGTCACTACCAAAACAAAGAGTTTTAGTTCATGGGCGGGGCTTTATTTTAGACACACCCCTGCATTTACAGCAAGAAGAGGCACTGTCCCTCATGGCCACATGGTGAGCAGTCAGATCCCACTGTTTTAAAGTAAATGTGTCCCAACATCTTAAAATCAGTGCAGAATATTAAAGATTGTCACTACTGAAACACATTTTTTCTGCAATTTAGTAAACTTCTTTGAGTTTTAATAAAAATATTCTATTTTTATTTGCATCCTACTGTTCAAAGCTGTATACGATAGTCATGTACTGGCTAGCATTTTTGGGTTCTGCTCAAAATCAGCTAAAATTGTCACTACTGAAACATTTAGTAAAGTTTCTGTAGTGTTATGATTGTTTTGTTAGTGACAAGACAAAGTTTAAGCATTTCTTTAAATAATAGTAAAAACGTCATAAATTATTTTACAGTTTACATCAAATTCAAAATGAGTTAATATTTGCAAAAACAACAAAGTTTGTCCATTTCAACATTAAATATCTTGTCTTATCTTGTCTATCTTGTGTATGCAATTGAATATAGGTTGAAAAGGATTTGAAAATCATCGTATTCTGTTTTTATTTATGTTTTACACAATGTCCCAACTTCATTGGAATTGGGGCTGTATAAGCACCCACTGAAAGAGTATTCATTAATGCACAAGTGCTAACTACAACCTAATATTGCATACCTAATGCAGTAGATTATGTCGGTCTCTCTTTAATGAGGCATTTGTTTCATTTTGTGTGACGTGTGATGTGGTGTTGAACCTCCCTCCAATAACATCGCTCATGAAGCCTTCTCTTTGCAGATATTGCCAGAAACCGATTCCTTGTGGTTCAGATATAAAGTTTTTGTACATAAAAAAATAGATCTAATATAATTATTTTCTCATTGTATGCTTTGGTAGAACATCAAACAGCCGTGTTTGCCGTGCCACATATGTGCGATATAGTGACTAATCCTTTCCCTCGTTTTCAAAGCAGCATAGATCTCAGCACCAAAAAGTGCAACTGGATGCATATTGTTAGGCCTGGGCTGGTAATCAGGAATCTGAAAGCAAGAAACAGACGTAGCACTTGGAATAAAAAGTGACATTGTGATAACACACAAAACATCCCCATAAAAGCTTTTATATGCCAGAGCCCTTTTGCAAATATGGTGAAAGTGATGTGCACAAGGGATGAGGACTGGCTTTCCAACTCAGGCATCCCTTTTTTATTGCAATTAGGCCTGATGCACCACTCTCATCCCAAAGAAGCAGCAGTGATGTCTTGAAGCCCTGGAGCAGCCCCAGAGGCTATACGCATCTTCAGCTAGCTTGCACTCCACACATTCCAATTCGCCAAAACCAGCTGCAAGGCAGTGGGAAAACACACGTATAAAGAGCTTCCCGGCAAATGGAAAGTGATGGTCATTTGATATCAAGGTTTTTGTCTTCACAAGTTCGTCTGATGCAATTACTTACTCTTCAAACAGGTCTGAAGTGCAAATTTGGATGTAATAATATTACAGATAGTCAAGGCCATACATGCCCTGCAGAGTGCTTACTCTTCACTGCCTGCCTGATATATGAGACTGAGGGTTGCATATCCAGAGGCTAAAGAATTACATTTTCTTGGTGTGCCTCCGTGTTGGAGCTTAATAAGCAAAGTAATCAAGAGGAGTAGGCTCTCGCAGGCTAATCCACAAGCTTCTAAATAGGGTCGGCTCACCCCTGAAACCAGACAATATCCCCTAGCTGCGGTAAACAAGACACGGGTGATGAAAATAACCATGACTGCCACTGTCTATTATATTATATTGAGTAATTTAATGATTATATATATTTATGATATGCATTGCAAAAAAGTTCTTTTTTCTACCCAAAGGCTGAGTTTGGCCTATTGCGTCACTTTGATTAGTTATTTACATCATGCTGGGTAATTCTGTATAGCTCAGCTGCTGGGTCAATCAAGTGATAGCAGAAACAGTGCTTATGGAGTGTAAACCAGCAGTTTTAACCCAGCTATATACATTACACTACATAACCAAAAGATTGTGCAGTCAGGCACTGATGTTGGACAAGAAGGACTGGCTCACAATCTACATTCCAATTCACCCCAAATGTGTTCAATGGGCTCCATGTAGGCCACAGGAGTTCCTCCACTTCAAGCTTGTCACACTTGTCAGAAATTGGAAGTAGGTAATTGTCTAAAATGTGTTATAGCATTAACATCAACCTTCACTGGAATGAAAAGGCCCAAATCCTGAATAACAGCCCCAGCCCATTATCCCTCCTCCACCAAACTTTACTGTTGGCACTAGGGCTGCAACTATCGAATATTTTTGGAATCGAGTATTCTTTCCATTTTTTCATCGATTAATCGAGGAATCGGATAAATCACTTTTGTGTTTTTAAACAACGATATTGATGGTGTGTTGTGCAACATGAAAGGCCTCTTAAAATGAGCAAGCAATTGGCTGTTATTCCTCACAAAAGGTTTTTATTCAAACTCAATACTTTTATGAGATCTTGGCTTATTGGCTCCAGAACTAAGCCCATTTATTCAACCTTTCTATGAAACTTATGATGTACATGAAAAAAACTATGAAATACAACTTCACAAACACAGGTTAGCCTATTAGTCCTTTGTATCTTAATAAAAAAGGAAAAAGTGGGTAGTGAATGTAGTCACAAATGAATTTGTCCATCTGTTGAGGCTCCGAGTCCAGTGCAGTTCACGTGAGGATGCTTTGGGTTCAGGTGCTGCAGCATTGACGAAGTACTATTCTGGTGGGCCAGGTCCGTTTTACAGTGTATACACTGTAATACATTGTCTGCTTACGCAGCGTAAAATGGTCCCACACTTTAGACATTTTCAGCCTTTTACGCACACCGGTATCTTTATTTTCCGCCATTGGAATACAGAGCAAAATAAATCGCGCCGCCTTCTAAATCTTTGAAAAGTGCGTCAGTTATAACAGTCCATGTAAAACAACGATACGGGAGCTGCCCTGTAGTCTACAGAGCGGGAGTGACACGATAGCAGAGACATTGAAAATAGATGGACTTTGGTGACATGATTTAAACGAAGCTTTGCCTCGAGCAGTTTTTCTAATCGAATTATTCAAGCTCCTCGAATAATCGATTCAGCCCTAGTTGGCACTAAGCATTCTGGTAGGGAGAGCTCTTCTGGTGTCCATCAAACCCAGATTCATCCATCAGACTCCCAAATAGTAAAGCATGATTTATCACTCCAGGTTCAGAGTGAGGTGGTATGGTCTGCACCACATTGCACATAGTGATCTTAGGCTTGTGTGCAGCTGCTTGGCCATGGAAACCCATTTCATGAAGCTCCGAATGCTCAATTACTGGGTTGATGTTGATGTTGGAACTCATTTGCATTCTAGTCAATATGAAACAAGATATGGGATTAACCGCAATTTCCCTCCAAGATCAATAAAGTTGGTTTGTTCTTTCATTCTTTCCTTCTTTCTCTTGTTTTTTTCTTTCTTTCATTATTTCTTTCTACCTATCTATATCTATCCATCTATCAATCTATCTATCTATTCATCCATATCTCCATCCATCCAACCATTTATCCGTCCGTCCATATATCCGTCCGTCCATATATCCATCCGTCCATCCATCCGCTTGCTGCGTTAAACAATCAACTGATCTCACTGGGTTGGATTAACCCAGCGTGTGCTCTGTCCAACTGCCAGCCATGTGATTGAAAACTTTCCAAAGGTGTTTTTAGTCAGCACTGCAGGAAAAGGAGTGTAGAAACCCCAAAATATCCGATTAAGAATCCAAAGTGCCTCATCAGAGAAACTAAGGCGCCTTCAAAAACACAAAAATGAATATTAATGGCTCTGTTTTATACGGTAAGAGAGAGCAGACGGAGAATATGCAATATATTGTAATCATGCAAATTGTGAACTAATCAGTGCTGATTCATCAATAATGATTTTACACACATAAACAGTAATGCTTTACTTGGGTAGCCCACTGTAGATGCTTTGTAGATGCTTATCTTGCAAATAACACACACTGAACTGTCCACGTGCACTTTCTCTCGCCTCATTTACTCGCTGCTGGTGGGTGTTTCTAGATCGTTACGGCCTTGAAGGAACCGAACTGAACACGTCTGGAGCACTAAATGATCTGCTACACTGTTTGCTGTTGCATGGAAGCTCATAATGAGGCTAAATTATAGACTTTTTATGTGTTTATAATGTAAAAAATGCATCCATTGTCCTCAAGTTAGCATATTTATAAATTCTAATAATGTTTTATAAGATTTTGCAAGGCTGCATAATTAATATTTATGTCACCAAATAATTATACATCATTGTTAACCACTTAATCCAGATAGGGTCGCGGTATTTATCTGGATTAAGCGGTTAACGACGATGATGATGAATAACGAACATAATGAACATAAATGTTTATAAATGCATATTCTAGTTGGCATCGTTCTCTATAAAGGTTACATTTGCACATTTTCGCTAAAGTAGCCTTTATGACAGATAATCCCTATTGGAATAAACATTTATGAACATTTATATCTGTCAGTTGTCATGACGAGCTTATGTGGGTGTCATGTAGCCTTATGAACTGTACCCTACAGTAAAGTGGGACCCCCCACTCAATCTCACTAGAAAGCTAGCAGCCTTGGCAAGTAACCTACGGCCTCTTTATGAGCTCAATTGTACCTTTCCTATCAAAGCATGTAAACTACATCCAAACAAATGTCTTCCCTTCAAATCTTCATTGGTTGCTCCTCACTACCTTCAATGAGTTATGCTTGCCTTTGGTGGCAAAGACTGGGCTACTCTTGTCTGATTGGCTAAGTGCAATGCCACACACATAGAGTTGCAGTTGAAATCTGCTGAACTTGCTTGCCGCACCGCTACTCATCATGCTCCATGTGGTGCAGCATAGCTCTCCTTTGAAATGGATAGGATGCTGCGAGTTGTACCAGAAATATCTTAACCTTCGCTGTCATTTTCTTGAACTCTAATCCTGAACCTCAACCCAAAACCTAAATCCTAACTCTGGGCCTAATCTCAACCCAGGTACTAAACCTAACCACAACAGCATCCCTGTTGAGAAAGAACACTTTTAACAGATTCTTGTTTTTGATCATTTCAACATCTGTAGATAATCTATTTGGGGCTATCCAAATAAAAGTAGGCCCGAATGGCAAAAGCAATTAATCCAGTTCAATCAATTAATCATGACGGCCCTAAAATGAAGGCGTATTTCTGTTCCTTTGCTGTAAACCTGTTCCTAAAACCCATCACTTGTTCTTAGCCAGCTATCAAAATAGACTCTTGGGGCCAAGTTCAGCAGATTTCAACTGCATGCAACTATCTCAACAGAACCTTTCAGTCTAAACTGCCGCACCTAGCCAGAGAAGAAAGCAAATGGAAGTATGAAGCTGTTGTATTCATCCGCTCTCACTCCCCCTTTCTCTCAAGAGAGAGAAAGCGAGTGCAAGAGTGAGCGGAGATCCGACTTTGATGTGCACCACCTTTCTTCATGTCCAGATCCATCTGGCTTCATACAGAGACGGGATGTGAGAGAGAGGAGATTAAATGCAACACAAAAGAACGAGGAGGGAAGCTAGGAAGGAAAAGTTCCCCCGTTCCATCTACATCTACTCACTTCCTGAGTAAGGGCCAGGCGCGGGGCCCGGAACCTAAGCCGTTTGATCAACGCTTCACCACTCAGGCTTCGAGAGATGTACCAGCCCTGTGATCCTCCCCTGCACTGGGGAAATCGCTTTTTTTGCTGAGGGGAAATTCGTTTTCTCATCACAGAAGTTGGCAACCAGGGTCTTTCAGTGAAGGGAACGTAATTTTTGGGGTGGGTGTAGAGAGAGAGAGAGAGAGTGAGAGAGAGAGAGAGAGAGAGAGAGAGAGAGAGAGAGAGAGCACAGCAAATATGGATTTCCATACCAGCTACAGAGGATGACTTGGCAATTTACAGTTATATATGAGGGAAGACGTGCTGGAAATCGAAGGAACCCGACTAACAGATTTCTTCATGAACTTCTCTTAAGTAACAGAAAAGCCAGCTTATGGGGCGTTTAAATCTACTCAGATATGGCAGCACTGCTTAGGTCTTTAATTAATGGCTTGACACTTTGGAGGAAACTCTACTGTGACTGAACGATCCCTTGAGGAACAGAGTCTCGCAGAAGGAAGGCTGGCTCCAGTTGTAGTTTCTAAAGAAACATTGGGAAAGTACAACAAACGAAAGGGCTCCACATATGAAAAAGACTTAGTTAATAAAAAAAAAAAAAAGGCCAACATGATTTGCAGGACTACTCATTATCACTACATCACAACCAAGCTTGTGACCTAAAGTAGGGTATTGGTTGAAACTGGTTGTTAAAACTTTTGCACAGTAGGATAAATTAAGTGTGAAAACACTGGTGTGCCCCAAAGAACAGTACTGCTGCCATTTCTGTTCACCTGCACCCTTCATTTATTTTATTTCCATTCCAAACAACCTTTGAAGCCAAGCTGTTCATTTATCATGAAATATTTCTAAGGAGATTAGTTATAAGACAGTACACTTTGAGTTCCCAAAATTAGTAGAGAAAAAGAATTGTTAGGCTTCTAACAACTGTGCAAGACCTGATAGATCATCAAAACGGTCACCAGACAAACAGCACTTAAAACTTTTGTCTTTGAAAGATATGAAAAGTTCCACTTTTGCTTCAAAGCTGAAAAAAAAAATCAACAATCTTTCCACTGTAAGAAGTCAACTCAATGTTATGAGTTTAAACATTGTGTAGTTATTACTGAAAAAGCTACTGGTGCTCTCAGACCAACGGGATGCCCAGTCCAGAATCCAGACCTCAACACCATTGAATAGGGATGTCCTGGATTGTGAGAAGCAGAAGATTCAACCAACCTCTAAGACTGAACTTTGGGGTTGCGGAAAAATGCTAATCGAGTCTCTTGAATAGAACGAAAACTGTAATAAAAGGCAAATACTGAACACTATTCACTCAAAATGTAGTCACTTCCGTGGTAGTTTATTTTAAATATCTGTTTTCCTGACAATGAAGCATGAATAACTTCTACATAATGGCCACTTTGACTGGAAATTAAGACAATAAAGGGTGGTCTCTAACTTTTGTACTGTCTATTGTTTAGCTGCTATATCTACTCATGGATCATGGTTCTTAAAATTGCATAAGCACTGACATAAGGAGAGTCCAGTAATGATAGTGGGTCTGGTCATACATGGCTCCCCAAACTTAATCTACCAGTAGTTACATGAAAGGTATTCATTCCCAGGAACACCTAACAATTAGCTATACTAAACAGCTTAAGGATTCTCAGGAAGACTAACGGAACAGATATTAATCCTCTCAACCTAGAGAATGGAAGGTGACAGATTCGGTCCTTTCCCCATTGTTTCAGGTTTTTAGGGTCTTCATGTTAACAGACAGGTGCTAATTAGGCAAGGCTGATGGACCTAAAAAGGGCTTTTGAACCACATGTAAGCTCATTTTCAAGTGAGGCTCTTTAAGCTGTTATTAAATTATGCCTGCAAATGAAATGTGACTGCACCCACGGTCCGCTAAAAGGGTGCAGGTGTCATTTTAATCAGACTTCACAGGGTACCGTGGCAGAATATTTAAAGACAAAGGAATATTTTAAAGCATGATAAGCGGTAATGAGGACCTTCTGACACATATTTCACATCAAGCTACCGAAACCGTATTTCCAGCATTAATCTAGACATAATGTATCCTTTAAGTGCCCATCTGTGGCAGGATTTATTTCAAATCTCTCAAATTTGTTTTAAATCTCTCAATTTTGTTGCACAGGGAAAATATGCCGCATTGGATGCAGCAGAATGGGGTTTTGTGGTTCGGGCAGGTTTTAGAGAGATAACTCTCAATGTAGGTTGCATGATGTTGCATATTTCTTGGTACGACTGTCAAACAGTAAGTGGCCATAAGTGTGCGGACACCTGACCTCATCTCATCTACATGAGCTCAGGGTCAGGTGTCCGCACACTTATGGCCACTTACTGTCATACAGTAAGTGGCCATAAGTGTGCGGACACCTGACCTCATCTCATTTACATAAGCTTGCTGGACATCCCTTTCCATAACAATGGGCTTTAATTTGGAGTTGGCCCCCCTTTGCAGCTGCAATACTCATCTGAGGAGGCTTTCCTCAAGACTTTGGAGGGTTTCTGTTGGAATTTGGGTCCATTTGGTTAAAAGAGCATTTGTGAGGTCAGATGTGTGAGCACTGATGTTGGACAAGATGACCTGGCTCACAATAAACATTCCAGTTCATCCTAAAGGTGTTCAATGGGGTTGAGGTCAGGGCTCTGTGTAGACCACAGGAGTTCCTCCACACCAACCCTGTCAAACCATGTTTTTATGGTTAATAATAATCTACTTCTTCTCATATCATCTTTGGAATATTCAACAGCTATATCGAACATTAAACGCCCATTTTGTGCAGTGCTAGTTCCTAGGACTCTCAATTAGTAGATAAATGGTTCTCACTGTGGTTCGGTAATGTTCTAGGAACTTCACGCTTCCCTGACGGATACATTTCAACAGCTTTTGTTCCTCATGCATTTCAGATTTTATTTGGATCATGGCCTAACGTGCAGGTAAAAACTTTGCCCGGACTACACCGATCTTATTGTAATCATTTTCAACCGGACTGGCTGCATTCGATGGCCCAGCTGCGTTCAATCAGCTGAATCTCACTGTATATTGAATGTGGTTCTCATGTAGATAGGGGTAGATACTTTTTTCACACAGGTGATTCAGACATTGGTGAACTTCGCAAAGAAGTCTAAATACCATATGACTTATATTGGCATAGGTGTTGAACTGAAATGACTGACTCATGGTACAGCACGTGTCAGGCTCAGGTCCTTGCAGGCTGAAATGCTGCAGACTTCAGCACACTTACTAAATAAACACACCTGATTCAGCTAATTATCAAGGCCTTTATGAACTGAATTCAGAGTGATAGTTGAGGGAAAACCCTAACCTCTGCAGTACTTTTGGCGGTTAAGGTCCCCAGTTTGACATGCATGTTCTATAACAATTCCTTTATTCTCAGAGTGCACAAGAACGTTTAAAGATCTAAAAGTGTTCCCTGTAATGAACATCCAATAATAGAGAAAATCAAGAAGGAATACTTTTTCAAGACACTGTACGTCTACATCGACATCAGTGGTACACATTTTCTGTATTTCAGATAAAGAATTATGCCATTCTGGCCACACCTGCTTTGCAGTTTGGGTTTTTTTTGGGGGGTTTATAGCTGTTACTTTCCCCAGGATTCAAAATACTATTCAAACTGAATTTGGCCCTCAGAAAATACATTATATGCTTAGCTATAAATAATCAGACAAGTGTACTGTGCTTATCTCTGGCTATATCCCCAAGTCCTACTTCTAAGAAAAGGTTTTAATGTCTAAATATCTGTTTCACAGACAGGAGATGCCATACATCTCCAGACGGGGTGTCTACCGAAAACTAGGACCTGTCAAGGAATTCAGATGCGTAGGGGGAGAGGGAATAGTCTAGCAAACTCCCCCGAGTATCCAATGCGCTCACATCATTCAAATGCCCTTCACGTCAAGTCTCTCCATTTGAATTCTGCCCATTTGAACAGAAATACTCCAGAGTGAAGACAAGCAGTATCGGCAGCCAAATTCAAATTCAGCCGCATTTCCTTGCGAACAGAGAAAGAGAAAAAGGGTCCGAGCTTGTGTAGTTTCAATTAACACTTCTTCGTCACCTTCACAAGGTTTCCCTTTAGTGAGAAATAACACTCACAGCTTCTCCAAATTGGACGTCAATGGTATTTGGCTCTGAACAGCTCTGTAGGACACTCAATTTACCCTATCTAGTCCTAATAAGTGACCAGACACATCCAGTAAACATTTGTCGCTTATGCTGTGGGTTTCTAGAAGCGTAAGCAAATGCCCAGAAAAGCCTGGTGGTGTGCCAGTTAAGCTAATAACATTGTAAAGTGAAAGCAAACATATTTAGCAACGTTGTGGCAGTGCAATACATCATGAGCAACGTTCTCAAGAGGGAAGGGGAAAAAAAATAAATAAATCAACACCAGCAACGCCGGTAAGACAATAAGTGTCCACACAAGAGAAAGCATCCTTTCATAAAGTGTAGGATTACAGCGCATTGGAGTAAACACGCTATGATGGATCTGAGACGAGGAAGGAAAGTCAGAGAATTTCGTGGGCACCCTGAGGGAGCATATTTCCTGGAAAAGTTACAGATAGGCCACATTTTCCATTCAATTTCCACCCGAAGATGTGGAGCGCATGCATCACCCGACCCTCTACGCTTTCGTATATAAATCATTTCCAGGCATTCATCTAATCTGGACCCAAAGTCAGAGCAAGAGTCTCGATGCCGCTCGTCTACTCAAACTCTGTTTGTGTAATTGGATCTAAAGCCTCTCAGCAAATCAGCCGTCGTTTATGAAAGCAGCTGGAAGACAGAGAAAACAGAGGCAATTAGTGAACATATAAATTACGCCAAGCAAACAGTCAGTTGAATTATTATTATTGAGTGGGCTCAATCCTGGGCGTCGAGTTATTCAATCTTCTCTCAAAGCCATTAATGTGAAACGTGCTACGGAAGGGCATATTGTTTTGAAACGGTTGAGATTACCTGAATAAAGCCCACGTAATCAATTTGATTACACCTTTTATAACGATTCTTTAATATAAAGCACACTCTCACACCAACCACAGCTCTACCATTAATCAGTTAACAAGCATGCATTATGGCTGCATATTTTTACTTGCTGTATATTAAACAAGGTAAGCTAAACAAACAGAGCTAAGAGCTCTGCTTGTTTTGTGAGGACACCGGTGTGCCCCAAGGATTAGTACTGCTGCCACTTCCATTCCATTATTCGCTAAAAAAATGGTTCTTTGGTAAAGAAAATGGTTTATATAGAACAATGAACACTCAAAGAACCCTTCGAATAATTAAATTCAGATTTATGGATCTATACAGAACTTTTGGTAGCCCTTTACTTGAAGGGTGTCTACGTATCACATTCATAACATTCTACACAAAGACTTCATAACGTGATTTAAACATGCATGAGCATGTTATGGCGTGTTTTATATAAGACGTTATAAATGTTATGTAGACACCATTCAAGCGAAGTGCTACCAAAGGTTCTAGAACCATCTACAGCACATACTGCGTCAATTCGAAGAACCTTTATTCACAATGCAGAAGAACCATGTAATTATGCAAGGGGTTCTTTGAGTGTGCAAGCTTGACATAATAGCAAAACCCTTTTTGATGCTTTACAGAACCCTACAGACATCAAAAAGATTCTATATAGAACCATATATAGCACATACTCCATCGACCTGAACTATTTCATGATGCAAAGGACTGTTTAATCATGCAGAGGGTTCTTTGAGTGTTCAAGTTTCTACATAGAACCTTTGTCTTTATTAAAGAACCCCTGAAGAAGCATCTTTAAGAGTGTAGGCGATTCAAATTTTGCCACCACCAAAAGCTCCCAGACAAGTGTGCACTAGTAGGGACTGTTAAGGGACGAGGAAAGCCGATATAGCCTGAGGGTCAGGCTTACAGTATGAGAAGAATCCCCTCTTTAGTGGAAATATGGGACATTTCAGTGACATCTCTGAGTTTTGCCCCAGCACTTGAGCATCCAGTCCATCTAATTTGAACACCTAAGGCACTGTTCACACTTGATATTGACTGTCTTGAGTGGTCTGATCACAAGTGGACAGCCAGACCAGGCTGGCTACCACATACATTTAGCACATCAGTAATAGTGGTCAGAGAAAAATCTGTCCATGTACCAGCTGTTACAAACTAAGGGTGTGTTTACATTTGTCGTTTTCCTTAGTCCAGACCAAAGCAAACGATAATACACTGTAGTTTTAAGCTTGTTTCCTTAGTTTTCACACTTTTTTATGATGTACATTTGATGACAATAGCTAACGATGTAAAAACATCCAGTGAATGGTGTGAACCACTATAGATTATAGACTATAGTCTGGTTTAATGAAGCTCCTGTGTGTTATGTCTGCCTTGTTTTATATGTCGTGTCATATTCTAAAGCAATAAGCCATGAGACGCAGTGCATTACCGTGGTTTTCCCATGTCACAAAATAAAGTAAAATCATTGCAACACAAGGCATTGAATGATAAAATGGCATATTAAAATATAATGGCTGGGGGTGATGTGTGCATATTGAATGATTTATAATGGCTTCGAACTGTTTTTTTCGTTTCAGCAACATTTTGAAACTGAAACGAGAGCTCATGAAGATATGATGAACGCATCCACAGGCAAAACCAGCACCAGGTCGTACCAGGTTATAATACCAAAGAAGATGCCCTGGAAAGATTCTGTGCTTGGTCTGTTTAGAGGGAAGGTACTGAGTCAGCAAGCAGATTATCCTTTAAACTGACAAACCAGTCATAAGGCTGATATGAATTACAGTAAATTATGACAGTGTCTATTTTTGTGCTTGCATCCCTTCCAAATATCTGACCAATAAACAAAGACTGTATAAATTGGTCTGAAGTGTGAAGCCAGCAAATGAAAAAGGTACAATGGTCACAAAACCCCAAACTCTAGCAAACCAACTAGGCGTGACAACAGCCCTAAAAGTGCAACCACACCAGGTTTCCTTTAAACCAAACCGAACCTACAAAGTGTGAAAAAAGAAGCAAGAAGCTACGTTTGTCTCCACTGTGATGATGCGGTTTATTAGCCTTCACGGTCGTCAATGCTTTAGTGTTCACTCTATAAATGTCATGTGCAGGTCATATGCGTTCCTGACCTCCTCCTAAAGCATCAAAAGGAATCAGATGACAATGCACCTCCAAGACACCCTGGATCCCCTGCATGCCTGTGCTCAGCTTATGATCCAAGAAGCTGGGTGTGAATGGAAGCTACGAGCCGGTTCCCACATTTTTGATGAAGGGATCACATTTGGATTTCACTTGACCGCACAAAAAAGTGCAAACACTCCCAAGATGCACTGTGACTGGTTTACAGTTGAATCATTCAGAGTTAGTTGGAGAAGGAGCTTCTTCACATTTAACACAGTTGTAAACAGATTGCCAGTCTGCTGGACTCAAACTGGGGATGCAATTTAGTGGAAAGTGTAAATGCAATCTGGCCAAAGTTATCCAGACATGATTGGAACACCAAAGGCACGTGGCAAGGTGTGAACAGACTTTAAGATTACTATGTCAATGTACTGTAAAAAGTACAGTCCAAAAAACTCTTTCTACTGACATGGCAACACATTTTATGAATGTAATGCTTGTAAGCATCTATAAACACATTTACGACTTGTTATAATGCATTCGTACAGCATCATAAACATGGCTACAAATATTTCTAAAAATGAACGGCATGGAGTTACACTTTATAGCCATCTTTATTGTACGTTATGAATTGTTAATATAGCGCATTATGAATAGTGTTAATAACATGTTATACTCTCAGTGCCAAAGAAGTCAGTCCCAGCTTGGAGAGAGTAAAGACAAAGTGTTTTATGCCCTGAGATTTACAGTGTGCTTTTTCTTAACCGGTTCTTAAACAGTACATCACAGCAAACCAAGTACCCATCAGCCCCTCCCCTGAACCCCCTCCAACATGAAACCGTTAAGTTAGTGCCAGGCTAACGGTGGTGCACATTAACAGTGGTGTACATTGACTTTCCTACATTGGGTAAAACACTGAGGGCAGCTCTAGTTTAAACTCTGACATTTGAAGCCTGTAATGAGTTTTACTGTGGATGTTTTAGTGTTTCAGTAAATCCTTCAGTAAATACTTCAACTTGAAGCCTCACTCTTAACATTGGAGGAGGCTTTAGTCCAGTACGCTTCACTTTACTTAGAGCGGACTAATACAACTTATGCGCTCTTATAGTTTGTTATGAACAGTACTTATAATATAATATGCTAACAATTCATAATGCATAATAAGCACGGCTATAACGTGTAATGCGTTTTGATAAATATTTATAGTCATGCTTATAATGCCTCATGAATGCATTATAACATGTTATGAATATGTTCATAGATGCTTACAAAGATGACATTCATAGAAAGTGTTACCAAGAAAATCTTACATAGTGCTACTGTAACACTATCCAGACTACAGAGTTGGCTGTAGACTTCATGGAGAAAACTGGCCACTGGGTATCCAATCAACAACACAAATGTAGTAGTAGTGGAATCCACTGACACCATCAAGCTAGACTGGTCTATGAACACTGATGCACTGTTCTCAGAAAGCTCAGGCCTCTCAACACGTAATATTTCATGCTTTGGTGAGCTCGGGGGAAGGAGCATCACCTCACCAGAGGCCCACAGAAACACAAAACAGGTTCAGTTACAGGGCACATTCCAAATTCACTGCAAGTAGAGGCAAACCAGAGGATGATAGCTGCTCCGAACACTGCTCTCCATCCTCTTTATGACCCGATACGGAAGCACGCTTTTAGCTGTCAAATTATTCATCAGAAGTGTGTCTTGTCTTCTTCATTTCTACAGCCATCTGCCTCTGCGTTGACTCTACGACTGCTTCGCCTCTCGGAGTGAAGGAGTGCCGCTGGCCTGAACTGAGTGAGGGAACTGCTGTTGATATTCATATCTATTGATATTTATGAGATATTTATACTAAGACTATTGAACTGTTTCCCCTTGGAGTCAAATAAGATTCAGTATATCTGACTGTATTACAGGTATTCGCATAAAACAACACCTGTGATCAGCATTTTCTGGCCAGTTACAAGGTACTAGACTCCACATGCACTTGAGACTTGAGATCTGGCAAAATGTGCCTTGATGCAACTGCAATAAATCATTCTACAAAACAATCTACATATTTTAGTCTGGGTAAGAAAACAGAGCTTGTGAAACAATAATACCGACTGTGTCCACATCACAGTGAACTTTGTGCTATGCCTTCTCATGAGTATATATCTGGTCCCAAACAGTGGTGGACAGTAACTAAGTAAATGTAACTCATTACTGTACTTAAGGAGGTTTTTTTGTGTATCTGTACTTAAGTTTCTCCGTTCTGGGCGACTTTTTCCTTTCACTCCACGACATTTCAGAGTCTAATATCCGACTTTTTCCTCCTACATTTTGAGAAATCTGTCGTTCCTTTTGGTTTCTGTGTGTATAAAAACGTCACATGTCAAAACGAGAGAAGCGCAAAGCCAGAGCACCAATCAGGGCCCAGCGGTCACTTTGTTTAGAGCTGGTTTTGACCTGTTGGTCATACCGACCCAGTGCAGCACGCGGTTCAACGTCAGCGCAGCAGCGTAAAACTTTGGGAGAGTCTGTTCAACATAAATGATGAACTAACCTAACTTTGTGTAAATAGAGCTCAATATAGAAATATGTCCACATATGCAGTCGAGACTGACGCGGCTTTTTTCTGAATTTCTACAAACACCATTTCATTTTATAGTAAATGAGTTTGGGCTGGTTTATGTTTATGAACGCTTATTACGCTTCCGGTTGCGCTTTCGGTTGCCGATGCTAATTCACGTATTAAACTAAATGCGAGATTTCATGCACGAAATGAATTCTCTTTCAAAGCCACTGAAACCTTGCTAGGAAACTTTCGCTGACAAAAAGCTGGCGTAACTGGGCCTTCGGTGCGAGGTAAACTGAGAGGGATAAATCTTTCTAAAGCTGCCTTTTTAATTAGCCTTGCTGATTTGCACATCGCCGGCCCAGACGTTCGCGCGAAGGCGCCAGAAACTATAACACTTCCGTCACCGATTTCCGACACGATTCATCCGCGTAATAAAGGAGCACAATATGTCCGTAACATATCTGAACTGCAGCCGCTGCATTTCTCTTTCATCGCGTCCCCTCCATCATCAGCCGCTTACGGGCTCCCCGTGATCCATTCGTGATGTCTTTGGACCGCTTCCTGGCCTGGTTTTGTTGGCTAATCTGGTGTGAGGAAAGCAAAGTTGAGCGCGAACAATACAGCATTGTACATCATCCGCGAAAGGAGATTAATGGGGGGAGTGAAGGGGAGGAGTACGTGGGGTAAAGGGGGGCAGTTGCTGGAGCCGCAGCCCAGATAAAGAATTAGCAAATGAAGCTGCCGTGTTTTTTTTTCCTTCTTCCCTGCTCCCGAGCCATCCTTCACGGTAATTTGATTGAGAATGCTCCACGCATACTACAAGACCTACGCTCTTTTCTCTACAGGGGGAAAAGTCTTGTTCCCAGAAATAACAATTCATCTTGGCCGAGCCTGGCTCAGCATATATCTCCGACTTCAGGCTCATCATCGTTATTTTACATCAAAGCGAGCCGCGGCACGGGAGATGGAAACCAAGTATGCGGGGAGGGAGAGGGGAAGAAGTGGGTGGGGGTGGGGTGGGTGGTGGGGTAGGGCCAAGCACTTAAAAATCCTGGGCCGCGTTCCCACACACCAATTAACGTGGTGCCGAGAGGACGCCCAACTCCTTTCACCAAACAGACAAAAGCAGGATTGATGGTGAAGCCTCCTTGTGCATAACCAGGGAGATTTCATGGGCAGAAGAGAGGGAACGAGAGAGAAAGAGAGAGAAAGAAATCAAAAAGGATGATAGATTAGGGTGAAGGGCCTATTCCTTCTTTCCGTTTTCTTCGTTCCCTTCTTCCAAATCTGTCAGCCATGTGAACAGGAGATAGAGAATTATCACCTGTCACACCACAGCACTTCCTTTTCCCGATATGTCGAGTATTCCCAGTAGCGCTCTAAACATATTGTAGAGGTGTTTTGTTTCTCTGGGCTTCGACGTGAAAGAATCGGTAGCGCTTTGCTTTACAGACAGTTATAAGCAAGTAATAATATGGTAATAACATGCTAACAAGGTGTAATAACCTAAAAATGACATTTTCCAAAGGTGTTACCCAAGGAGGAGTTAGTAATAACAGCGGTACACTGTAAAAAAAATTGTTGTAAATTTACAGTAAAATTTTAACAGCAAGGTACTGTAATTCTGTTTCACAGTATTTTACCGTTCAAAGCAATGCATTGTGGGATACGCCAAATGTTCGAACAAACATACAGTATATTACTGCTTTTTAATGGATGATTCAGCGGGAGAGCGGCGTAACGCAGCACTCCTCTTTGATCTGGAACGTGAGCGCGTCACATTTTTTCTGAGATTGCCTCAGACTGCCAGCTAACGGTGAGTAAAATATAAAGTAAATAAAAATAAATAAAAGTATTTTTGGAATGGTCTGGCATTTTTTTGAAAAGCGTGCCATTTTGCGACCGCTTGCCAGCTTGCTGATTTGCCCGCTTTTGGGACTTTAGTTGGCTTCTTAGTCTGCTGCAGGTGTGGTTTGACGACGCTGCACTGGTTATTTACTACTAAATATTAGATCTGTATTTTTAGAAGATGCACATTTAAACACTGTGGCCTGCGCTGAACATTAAAGGGTGTGTGCACATGCATACATTAATCTTTCCGTTAGACAGCTAGCTAGGTTAGCGAAGTCAAGAACTGTTCATTCATACAGAGCCAGTGCAAAACCAGGCTCTGCTGTTGTGGGCATTTTGGCACGATATTAGGTTAAGTAAGGTAACGTTAATGCCCTGTAAAGTGCCTAACTAGTTTTTGGACAACAGTTCAGTTAAACTTGTTGGATATAGCTTAACGTTTTTAAGATTTGCTTTTCCGTTTATTACTTAACATTAGCTAATTTCTTTCTCACAGCAGTTAAAATGAACATTTAGTCTCTACATGTATTTAATGTCAGAGCCAGTAGTTTAAAACCAGGTGTTTAGATGTCACATTAAAGACGGCAAAGTAGTATGTTGTCCTTTAGTCAATGTAACAAAACGTTCTCTGTGATATCAACATTTGGCAGTTTGATCTTTTTCTTTAACACAGGTAGGCGAATGTGGTGTTAGGAGTCTTGCCCAAGGACTCTTATTGGTGTAGTGTAGGGTGTTTACCCAAGTAGGGATTGAACCCCGGTCTACAGCGTAGAAGGCAGAGGTGTTAACCACTACACTGATTGAAGCTGTAGTACAGAGGCATGGTTCAAACTCTTGTAAACCTACTTCATCTCAAGCTGACAATGAACAATTAGAGGCTATTATTGCTGAGGACATTTTTGCTGAAGAGATGCCAAATGTCCCAGATAAGCCAGATGAAGCTGTTTTTAGACAGACCAGCTTTATTCTATCTCAAATTGCAAGCCAAGTCGTTACTTCCGTCTTCAGTCATTCAGACAATTATTGAAGATTATCAGACTATTCATGATGTAATCCAGTCAAATCTTTTTCATAAATTGACTGAAAAGTTGACTCAAGTTGGAATTTTGGAATGTGAGATTAACCAAATCACTGATGTACTTAAATCAGAAGCTCTGCTCAGTCAGTGCAACACAGTGCTGAAGACAGACCAGAGGAGGAGGACCATATTCAAGGAACGTTTCAGGTATGTTGAGCCAAAGCCAGTACACCTCGGAAAAAATGACTTGGGTAAGGAATGGTATTTTCAGTATATTCCAGTCAAAGACACATTGGAGTCACTCTTTAACTGTGTGTCAGAGAGCAACGTGAGAAAATTCATTCCCAAAGGCAGATAAAAGATGTTTTTCAGGATATTAGGGATGGGAGCAATATGACAGAGAATTCCCACTTGAAAGCTAATGCAGAGTCTTTGAGATTGATACTGTATCAAGATTCTTTCAAAGTGGCCAATCCAATCCCACAAGACTCTAGCTGTTTATATGACGCTTGGAGATATTTTGCCCCATAATAGATCCACCATAGCTTGTGCTATTATGTAAAGAGCAGGATTTTAAATGCTTTGGTCAGAACCTAGTTATTGGCAAATTGGTGGATGATCTGAGGTGTATAGAAGAACCTGGTTTAACATTACCTGATGGACAGGTCCGTAAAGGCATTTTAGGGTCTCACAGCATCGGTGGCTTTGTTGAGAACTTCAGTTTTGCAGGTATTGTGACAGATCGTAATACATTTCAAGCTACACCCTATTCAAAGGGCTCACTTAGAACAGCTGAAGCTTATAAGCAGAATGTGGAAAATGTAAGGTTGTCTAGTATGAACTCTGAATGTGGTGTGAAGTTTGGTTCCGTTTTCAATAATCTCTCACATGGTCATGTTTGTCATGGATTGCCACCTTGCTTAGTCCATGATCTCTTTGAAGGTGTAGTGTCCTCTGATGTTGCCTTATACATCAGCCGTACAGTGGCAGAGAAGCACTTACAACACCTACGTCTTGTTAAACCAGCGTATTAGTGATTTTAAACATTTTATCCTAAATACACCTTAATTGAGGTATTGATGTAGGTTAAAAGAAGTGCTGGTGATGTAGTTGTACTGAAAGTATTTGGACTATTTGATATTTAAGAAAATTTTTTTTTTTTATTATTGTCTATTCTCGTCTATTATTTTCAGGCTCCAATGAGGATGGGCCAAACCGGGATGAAAATCCAAGAAAGAATTTTCAGTTGCTGTTGCGCTTATTGTTGGTGTGAGTAGGCAACTCACACTAACTCACACGAAGTGTTTGAGCTCTTGTTTTTTTCTCCAGTAAAGGTTGTATTTTTTTTTTTGGTATCAAATGTTTTCATGCTGTATTTTTATTTTATTCCAGATTCAAAGCCTGGAAAATGTGTCACTGTAGATACATGATTTAAATAAAATAAAGCAGAACTGTGAAGTTAAGAGTTTTTGAGTCATGTCATATCTTGGTGCCAGTTATTTGCCTTGAATATGTGTACATTAACAGCCTCTTAAAGTTACTATCCATCCATCCATCCATCCATCCATCCACTAAGCCGTTTCTCCCTCAGGGTCGTGGGGGGGGTGCTGGAGCCTATCCCAGCGGTCTTCGGGCGGAAGGCAGGATACACCCTGGACAGGTCGCCAGTCCATCGCAGGGCAGACAGACAGACAGACACAGTCACTCACACCCAGGGGTAATTTAGCATGTCCAATCTGCCTGACTTTGGACTGTGGGAGGAAACCGGAGAACCCGGAGGAAACCCACGCAGACACGGGGAGAACATGCAAACTCCATACAGAGAGGACCCTGATCACCCGGCCAGGGAATCGAACCCAGGCCCTCCTCGCTGTGAGGCGACAGCGCTACCCACCGTGCTACCGTGCCGCCCTTTACTAGATTATGTAAAATTACAATAATGCCCAGACAGTAAAGTGCTGTAAAAGGCAAGCCAATAAACTAATTATACTGTAATAAGGTAATACAGTAGCACAATGTAAATTTAAATTAGAAACTGTAAATTAACAGTATTGTACTGGCGTCTGTGCTGCCAGAAATTTACCGTAGAATCTACAGTAGGAAAATAAACAGTAGTCAAGAAAATACAGTAATTTTACTGTAATGCAATAATACAGTATCAAGCTGTAAATTAAATCTACAGTATCTACTGTTAATTTACAGTACTGTACTGGCATCTGTGCTGCCAGTAATGTACTGTAAAATGTACAGAGAAATTTTTACAGTGTAGCATGCTGATAATAAAATGGTAAAATAATGTTAACAAGCTATATTAGGGCTAAAAATGACCTGCTCATTTTATAATAGTTAATAAATAAGACGTGAATAATTGTAGTGGTAATAACATGAGAGATAATGGTAACAATCCTTAATTACCCATTATTAAAGTGTTAATGAAGGGGTAAGTTGTCCACCTCTTCCAGCATCATAACTTCTTCATGAACATATCACCCCAGGTCTTTCTTTTGCTGCTGAAATGATGTGATATCAGTGCTTTGAGACACTAATTTGCTTGTTTCTGTCTCTATTTCTTATCTGTTGTGTCTTTAAATGGTCAAACACAATATGATGTACAGATGCAGTTACAGGCTGTAATTACAGTAAATTTAAATTATACTGGAGCTGTAAAATGACCTTCCTTTCTCTTGTATCTCATTTACTGCGTCTCACATGAGGCAGTTCATCAAAATAATGTGGCTAATTGCACTCAATTGATGACCAAGTTACTGAATTATAATCACTCTTGGTGGCACTTTTACATGAAGGCTTATAAAGAGACAAATGTATTTACTCAGGAACGATGAGGTAGATATACTGAGACATGTACAGAATCAGGCCTGGAAACACAACAAGTTCCTGTGTTTCCTGTTCAAACACTGTTACTCTGTTATAAAGCACAGATCTGGAAAAAGGCTCAGAAATGAGTTCAGTTCAGAACTCATACACACTGTAAATAACTTTATATGACACTGTTTATCTTTCTTTAACTTATCTTCACTTATTATCACAAACAACTAGAAAATGAGCACTCATTGTAGGTCAGCGCAATGAGAAATCATCATTTGATTGCCAACATGTTACCACTGCACTTACTAATTTAGTATTTTGTAATACATTGAGACTTTGCATGCAACTTTTAGATTAGTACAATTTGTTACCATATTATTACTATATCATTACAATGTTATTACCATGTAATTGCCCACGTATAACAATCTGTATCAAATTATCAAATTATTCTCACCATAATTATATTCTTCATTTATATCAGAGTTCATGCTAATGTTAAAGTATGAATCTTTCATCGCTTTAATTTAAAACAGCAATACGTTTAAATTAAATGAGTTTTTGTTCAAATTGAAAGACGTAGTGTTACGGACTCTGTGTGCGCACTGCTCTGGGCTAGCCTGTAAAGCCTGAAACAATCATTGAAATATCAGAGATCTTGACGTGTGTCTGCATATTCACATCACAAACAGAGGCTCAGAAAAAGGCCCAGCTCCACGTTTAGGTCCCAAAATCAAAATCAACATTATAGTGATGAACATATGAAGACAAAAGTAGATAGTAGTAGTAAATGTAAAAGTAGTGAGCAAGCAAGCAAAATTTATTTACATAGCGCTTTGCACAACCGATGTTGTCACAAAGCAGCTTTACAGAACAATCAGTATTACAGAAAGAAAAGAAAAGAAAACCCAGGTCCAAGTCCCCATGAGCGTCGCCAGCGGCAATGGTGGCAAGGAAAAACTCCCTAAAGAGGAAGAAACCTTGAGAGGAACCAAGACTCAGAAAGGGAACCAAGACTCAGAAAGGGAACCCATCCTCCTCTGGTCGACCCCGGATAGCAAACATTATTAGTATAAAGTATTATAGAAAATAAAATAAAAAATAAAAGCAGTGGTTAACTTGATTAATTTATGATTATGCAGCAGCATCTGAGGGTGAGGACTGCACAGCGTTGTAAAGAAAGACGTTCAGGTGGTGTAGTAGTAGTAGTAGTAAATGTAAAAGTAGTAGTGGTAGTAGCAGTAAATGTAAAAGTAGTAGTACATGTAAAAGTAGTAGTAAATGTAAAAGTAGTAGTAGTAGTAAATGTAAAAGTAGTAGTAGTAGCAGTAAATGTAAAAGTAGTAGTAGTAGCAGTAAATGTAAAAGTAGTAGTAGTAGTAGTAAATGTAAAAGTAGTAGTAGTAGTAAATGTAAAAGTAGTAGTAGTAGCAGTAAATGTAAAGGTAGTATTAGTAGCAGTAAATGTAAAAGTAGTAGTACATGTAAAAGTAGTAGTAGTAGTAAATGTAAAAGTAGTAGTAGTAGCAGTAAATGTAAAAGTAGTAGTAGTAGTAGTAGTAGTAGTAAATGTAAAAGTAGTAGTAGTAGCAGTAAATGTAAAAGTAGTAGTAGTAGTAAATGTAAAAGTAGTAGTAGTAGCAGTAAATGTAAAGGTAGTATTAGTAGCAGTAAATGTAAAAGTAGTAGTAGTAGTAGTAGTAAATGTAAAAGTAGTAGTAGTAGCAGTAAATGTAAAAGTAGTAGTAGTAGTAGTAAATGTAAAAGTAGTAGTAGTAAATGTAAAAGTAGTAGTACATGTAAAAGTAGTAGTAGTAGTAAATGTAAAAGTAGTAGTAGTAGTAGTAGTAAATGTAAAAGTAGTAGTAGTAGCAGTAAATGTAAAAGTAGTAGTAGTAGCAGTAAAAGTAAAAGTAGTAGTAGTAGTAGTAGTAAATGTAAAAGTAGTAGTAGTAGTAGTAGTAGTAGTAGTAAATGTAAAAGTAGTAGTAGTAGCAGTAAATGTAAAAGTAGTAGTAGTAGCAGTAAAAGTAAAAGTAGTAGTTGTAGTAGTAGTAGTAGTAGTAAATGTAAAGGTAGTATTAGTAGCAGTAAATGTAAAAGTAGTAGTAGTAGCAGTAAAAGTAAAAGTAGTAGTAGTAGTAGTAGTAGTAGTAAAAGTCATAGTAGTAAATATAAAAGTAGTAGTAGTACATGTAAAAGTAGTAGAAGTAGTAGTAAATGTAAAAGTAGTAGTAGTAGTAAAAAAAAAACTAAACATACATTTGACTGGGAGATGTTTTTGCATACAATGTTACTTTAAATGCCACTTTCTGTTAGTGTAAAGGTGCGTTACATGCTATTTGTGTGATTTTTGTGTCAGGGTGCAGGTTTAGTTAGAGTGTTTTGAGATTGGTCTACCGTCAGGGTGAAGCCTGCGGCTGGTGGTGAATTTTCACTCTAAATCCATTGCTTTGCACATGCCTTCCTGCCCTGGTGTTTCATAAAGAGCATTTGTCATGTTGGAATCATGGCCTCTGGCTCTGACTCATGGTGTCTTACTCAACATCGATCCTAAATGTTTTCAGCTTTATTTGAACTACCAAAAAATCTGCACTTCTCATGCAGGTGGATACAATTTCCTGGGTTTCCGCTAAAAAGCACTCAGCCAAGTGAGCAATAAAGGAAAGGAGAAAAGGTATTAGAGGACATATTTACTGTTACATGCTTCCAAACGATGACCTGCATGGAAACCAAAAAGGATGGAATGGACAGGTGTCTATAGTACCTAGCTCAGGTGGGCTGGGAGCTTGGGTTTAAGGCTCTGGGAATTAGAATGAGAGGCCTAGCATATCAAGCAGACTCATCAGTTTCAGTGCGGTTGCTATGTGCTTGACGCCTGGTGGGAAAGGAAAAGACAGAGAACGGCTTCTTAACGTCACCTTTTCAAGGCTGTCAGTGAGGAGATTAATTCCAGCCATTGTCATTTAATGAGCTGTAGAGAGTTACCTGTCGCAGTGCCTCCTCATTTGCCTCTTTGTGTGAAAAAGTCACTTTGTTTAATTACCCTGTGACTGGCATAGAGGCACACACTCTCAGACAAACACACACACACACAGCTCCTGAATAATCAGCACCCAGGAAGCCTTCCTACATAAATATGGTCTATATAATTGCCCTTTTCCTTCACAGCTCGTCTAGAAGGCAGTGCAGTGCCAGTCATTCTAAGTATCTACAGAAAATAACCAGATTTGTTCTGGTCTTTTTTTCCTTCCAAGGCCAGAAACACTATAGAGATTTCAGCCTTGGGAAGGGCATGATGTGATCTCTTACACAATGGCCGTGTGTCGTCAGTGCAATCGAGATGGCAGGCAGAAAGAAGACCCTGAGATAACACTCAGGTCAGGTCCTATCTGTCACCATAAGAGTGAGAAAAGCTGCAGCTAAATCTGTTCTATATGAGAGCTGCACAGCTATACTCATCCATACTCAGGCACATATGGGCAGGATGCCATACAGTGAGGGGATGGTTACAGCAAGGGGTCCTGTTGGCAAAGCAGCACTGTTCTGCGAAAGGAAGAGCCCTTCATTCATTTAATATCCAGTCAAACAGCCAGTAAGTACAAATTAATAAGATGAATAATCACTGAAAAATGAAACTTGCTAATCAAACAAATAAGCTGATGGTGTTCCCAAAACAAAGGACTGTCCACTCTAGAGTCCAGAACTCAACATCACTCAATATGTTTGCGATTACTTGCATCGTGAGAAGCACATAAAAAACAACCGTCTACGGACGCAGGAGGTGTGGGTGCTGAGGGGGCTGCAACGCCCCCATATTTCAGGACTGCACTGCTAAAAACAGCAATAACAATCCAGAGATCTGAACTTTTTTAATAAGTTAGTAATAAGAACGCAGCAAAGACCCACATGTGTTTGTTTTAGAGAAGTTTGCATTTTTCTATTTTTATTTATTCTTTTTGAAAACCTGCAGTAGATGCACACTAAGTTGTATTTCCATTACAGTGAGCTGCTTCACTTCAACAATAACAACTGGCTGCCTTGAGGGCGCATGGCTAAAGCACAAGCAGCTGGAGGTTAAAAGAAGCAAACTGTAGTACTAGAGGTGAGTTCTGATTTTATAAACCATCATATCTCCCAGTCAGTGCTCCTTCCAGTTAAACCTCACGGTGTGAGTGTGGGAATGGTATAATCGGTCATATCAGTTGTATCAGTCATATCGCGTCATATAATCAACAATCTGATTGGTCACTGCTCAACTCAGTTGCACAAAGTTGCATAAACACAGAGAGCAGAGAGAGGATGTGCATCAGGAATCTGATGTGTCAGTTATATGTATATATTTTGGTCTCTTGCCTCCTTATAGTGCCATATGACATTGTTTGATGCAAATAATAAAAAATAAAAAAATAATGGAAAAAACTGCCCTGCGACGGACTGGCGACCTGTCCAGGGGGTATCCTGCCTTCCGCCCGGTGACTGCTGGGATAGGCTCCAGCACCCCACCACGACCCTGAGGGAGAAGTGGCTTAGAAAGTGCGTGTGTGTGTGTGTGTGTGTGTGTAAAAAAGTTACCTATATACATAATAACGGACAGTCAGTAAAATGTCAGAAAGATATGAGGGTTAGGATTAGGTTTTGGGTTAAGGTTAAGATTAGGGTTAGGTTTAGGGCCAGGGCTAGGGATAGGTTTTGGGTAAGGTAGGGTAAAGTTAGGCTTTGAATAAGGTAGGGTAAGGTTAGGGTTTGGGTAAGGTAGGGTAAGGTTAGTTGTTGGGTAAGGTTGGATAAGGTTAGTTGTTGGGTAAGTTTGGATAAGGTTGGTTGTTGGGTAAGGTTAGTTGTTGGGTAAGGCTGGATAATGTTAGTTGTTGGGTAAGGTAAGTTGTTGGGTAAGGTAGGGTAAGGTTAGTTGTTGGGTAAGGTTGGATAAGGTTAGTTGTTGGGTAAGGTTAGGTTTTGGGTAAGGTTAGTTGTTGGGTAAGGCTGGATAAGGTTAGTTCTTGGGTAAGGTTAGTTGTTGGGTAAGGTTAATTGTTGGGTAAGGTAGGGTAAGGTTAGGTTTTGGGTAAGGTAAGGTTAGTTGGTGGGTAAGATTGGATAAGGTTAGTTGTTGGGTAACGTAGGGTGGGTAAGGTAGGGTAGGGTTAGTTGTTGGGCAAGGTTGGATAAGGTTAGTTGTTGAGTAAGGTTAGGTTTTGGGTAAGGTTAGTTGTTGGGTAAGGTTAGGTTTTGGGTAAGGTTAGGTGTTGGGTAAGGTAGGGTAAGAAACTGTAGTACTAGAGGTGAGTTCTGAAGCCCTAAGTGGCCTAAAACCATTGTTTTTTTACAAAGAAGGTGAAAATAAAAATTTTATGAACCATCATATCTCCCAGTCAGTGCTCCGTCCAGTTAAACCTCACGGTGTGAGTGTGGGAATGGTATAATCGGTCATATCAGTTGTATCAGTCATATCGTGCAATATATCAACAATCTGATTGGTCACTGCTCAGCTCAGTTGCACAAAGTTGCATAAACAGAGAGCAGAGAAGTTGGGTAAGGTTAGGTTTTGGGTAAGGTAGGGTAAGGTTAGTTGTTGGGTAAGGTTAGGTTTTGGGTAAGGTTAGTTGTTGGGTAAGGTTAGGTAAGGTTAGGTTTTGGGTAAGGTTAGTTGTTGGGTAAGGTTAGGTTTTGGGTAAGGTTAGTTGTTGGGTAAGGTTAGGTAAGGTTAGGTTTTGGGTAAGGTAGGGTAAGGTTAGTTGTTGGGTAAGGTTAGGTTTTGGGTAAGGTTAGTTGTTGGGTAAGGTTAGGTAAGGTTAGGTTTTGGGTAAGGTTAGTTGTTGGGTAAGGTTAGGTTTTGGGTAAGGTTAGTTGTTGGGTAAGGTTAGGTAAGGTTAGGTTTTGGGTAAGGTAGGGTAAGGTTAGTTGTTGGGTAAGGTTAGGTTTTGGGTAAGGTTAGTTGTTGGGTAAGGTTAGGTAAGGTTAGGTTTTGGGTAAGGTTAGTTGTTGGGTAAGGTTAGGTTTTGGGTAAGGTTAGGTTTTGGGTAAGGAAGTTAATAAATATACACATTTAGTGTATTCAGAGTGTTACCTAATAATTTTGCATTGGTTAGCTGTCATAATTTCAGCACCCCCCAACTTAAAAACACCTTCCCGCATCCCTACAACCAACTTCTAAGACTTTGAGGGTGTGGAAAAATATCCCACAAATTTCTATGAAAAAATGAAAGGAGGGCTTGCGAATAGAAAGGAAGCTGCAATAAAGGCACAGTGGATATGCTAAATAAAAAAAGAATAAATAAAAAAATGATCTGCTGTAATTTTCCATTAAACATGTTGCTGTCAGAACAAAAACTCCTTTTTCTTTCTTTTTTTTGCAACAAAATGACCCAAAATGACTTGGGCAAAAAGTCTTGCTAAATTGATTCAGATTAAAAGTATGTTTTTGCCTTTTTGCTGGAAAGTTACCATTTTGGAGACACAAGCTTTTGTTCTGTCAGCGACAAAATGTTTTCTGCCTTTTAATTGCCACCAAACAAATAAAACTTGTACTTAATGGCTGTCCTGAAATCAATTAAATAAAGGATGGTCTCTGACATTTGCAAAGTACTGTATACATGAGCAAAATGACACACTGTTAGGATGTAGTTGTACTTGTGTATTTGTGTAATCACAGATTCCCAACCACTGATTGTAACCTGCTTAGCTTCAATTAGCTACAACAACATAGTTCAGATTGCTGCCATAGGATTACAAACTGAAAACTCAAGGTTATGTAGTTTTACAGTCCTACAATGGTTCCACATGGGAAAAAAAGGTTAATTTTCATTGGGATGAACTGGGTCTTAATCAACATTGTAAAGCTTATCCAACCCAGCAATGGCTGCTATGAAAGATTGCATTTGTAAGCGGAGCAGGTCATTCCGCATATTGTCCATCACCCAGAAAATGAATGACAAATCAAAATACCAGTACCTGCATAGGGGACGGGAGCATCTTTGTCCAAGGCTACAAGCGGTGGATCCAGCAAGACAGTGTCCATGTTCTCGGTGATGACTCCATGGTAGGACGTCTCAATCCATGGCTTGTGTTTGTTCACTGGAAGAGAGAGAAAAGGGAAAAAGTAGAGAGTAAGTGTGAATTCTCAACAGATCTTAATTTCCACACAAGCTGTAGGAACTACAGTAGTGCTGCAGCCTTCCAGTAAATACCTGCAGCATTGCTGGTGCAACCCTGCACCATCTCGTGGACTAAGAAACCAGTGGATTACAGTATTCCATTAGCATACCAATGTTACACAGTAAACACATTATAAATATTAATAATCAGTTAAAACATCAAAACCTGGGCCTGTGTGTTGATATTTTCACCCAATATATTGTACAACTTCTACTGATTTCTTCTCCCACTCCTAGTACTTACGGCTGCTTTATCTAACACATGCCCTTGTTCCTTCTGCTGCAGATCTAACCCTTCTGCAAGTCTACAAACAGCATGGTACCAGCCCTTTTATCTGAGAAGACAAAGATCTGGCACAAAAGTAAAGCTTGTGCACCAGACTGAATTTACCAGTAGGTGGTAAAAGGCCCAATCCATTTCTTATTTTAACCCTATCCCTTGTTTTCAAGTGTCACCTTGCTCTTTGGAACTGAGTTACAAGGGGTAGTGGTTGAAATCTCTCCCTACAAAATGGGACAACCCCCAAATAAAAAGAACATTCCTTCATTAACAGCTACTAGCGGTGCTCTATAGGCGACCCTGCCAGTCCGCAGTGACAGCACAGGAGGGTAAAGCAACCTCACTGCTGGGCTTTAGTTACATTTGCTCCAGTACCACCCTGAGGCAGACCTGTGCTGCAGTTCTAGTTATCTAAGAATACCAAAGACAGTAGCTCATCAATTGTGGGTGAAGCAGCTAAACTGTGATATAATAACAAGTTTGTTTTCAAGGACACCTCAGAATTTTGATTTTGAGATATATTGAGGGGGACCAAGAGTTTAATTGGGAGCTCCTGGGCCCCTCAGGACTCCCTCTATTTTGCATCTTACCTGTGACTGTCTTTAATTAGCACCCTGCGATGAACCACCCCAACGCTATAGATCTGAGCAGCTCTGGTTCTTCTTCAGGGCTGTGAATTGTCCCAAGATTTAAGATCTCAAACAATCAAACAAAAAGTGTCAGAATGGCTGAACAGTCTCCACCAGACTCAAGGTTCACTAACTTCCCAAGTGATTAAGCTTCTGGTCTCCAGATGGACTTCTGTCAACTATTTGGGGGAAGTCATGGGCTGGAAGTTGGGGAACCATCCTTGCGACCGGAAGTGCCTGAGCACTGCGGATAGGGCTGGCTACCGCTCCGGGCAAATGCATTCACTGCCCCCTAGTGTGTGTCTTTATTAGTGTGTATGTGGTGTTTCACTGCACAGATGGTTTAGATTGTGGAGGTAAAATTTCCCCACTGTGGGACTAATAAGGGTCTCTTAATTAGATTTCCAAATCTAAACTCCTTGTGTCAGGAATCTTGTGTCGTCCTCCGCCATCATAATGTGAGAACATCATTACATTCAAAGAAGCTTGGAAACCCGTACATGCTGCACCATAGGACTCTCTCCGCAATCGCTCAACAAGCCGACTTGACTGATGCCACCAACAGGCCTCTCAGTCACAAAAGTAAGAACATCCCCACACACTTCTTGAGCTTAACCATAAAGCTTGTCGGCCTACCTTTTTCCAGTGTGGGCATGGCAGCTCAGGTAGATAAGCCTCAATGATTGGGTCTGCTTTGAATTGTACCTTCTAACTTTATTAGAATTTAACCCTGCTGCCCATTTCTCTTCTTCAGTGCCATCTTTACTGAACTTATCACACTGGCCTATACTTTCTCTCAACCTGCAACTACATGCCTGTCAGTATAATCCCTTTCTGCCATTAATTTTCACTCCATTGCTGTTATTTCACTGCTTTATATACATTATCTGTGCATCTACTTCATTTGCAGTTCCAGATTTTCTCAATATTTTATTTTCTAAATCCATTCTATGAATCTTCGTGCCATTTATTAGTATTTATTCCAGCTACTACCAGTAATTTTAGTGGTGAATGATGAATGTTATTAGTTTGGGCCATAAATTTCAAGACAAATCAGAAAATACACCTCTATGACAATGATCATTTATGCTAGCAGCCCTAAGGCATTTCTAGTGTTATATTAGCACTAAGCTATTGGAGATATGCAGAAGTTTTGCAAGAGGTTTGCTACAAACATCATCATCTATTTACCTCGTACCTTCCAAAAACACCTCTATGATAATGCTAATTTATGCTAGCACCCCTAAAGCATTTCTAGTATTATATTAGCACTCAGCTAATGATAGTACGCATGAAAAGTTTTGCAACAGGCTTGCAACAAACATTAACACCTAATTACCTTGTACCTTGTCAAAACACCTCTAAAATAACGCTAGTACCCCTAAAGCATTTCTAGTATTAGATTACAGTGGTGTAAATGAGATATTTTGCAACAAGCTTGCAACAAACATTAACATCTAATTTCCTCGTCCAAACACCAAGAAAATACTGGTAATTTATGATAGAAATCCTAAGGAATATCTAGCATCATATTAACACTAAGCTAATGATGGTGCATAGGTGAAGTTTTGCAACAACCTTGCAACAAACATTTAAACATCTAACAAATGACCGAAAACTTACACTCCAATTCACAGTTAGGAATGTATCAGAGGCTTCCAGAAGGCCTATAGACGGTGTGGTTGGTTAGTGTAGTGGTTAACACCTCTGCCTTCTATGCTGTAGACTGGGGTTCAATCCCCACCTGGGTAAGCCCACTACACCAATAAGAGTCCTTGGGCAAGACTCCTAACACCAACTTCGCCTACCTGTGTAAAATGATCAAACTGTAAGTCGCTCTGGACAAGAGCGTCAGCTAAATGCCATGAATGAATGTAGAAGAGGCCTCAAACTATCGGCCCTCTAAGGCACATCTAGCCCTCTAGACAACTTGATATGGCTTGTCACATAATTTATCCTTTCATCCGGCCCACAAATCAGCTTTCATTTTCATTTTTCTGCGGCTAAATATTTACATCTGGAAGGTAAATTGCATCACCACCATACACTGAGGCTAGAAGCCAACATAAGCTGTACAAAATCAGCATTGGCTGATACTTACATTGTTAAAAGCATAAATAAAGTGATGCATGTAAGAGCAACCACTCAAGCAAAACCCTGATGCAGCATGTACGCTGCACACTGAGTGGGTGCGACTGTAATTTAACTCTCACTAACTAAGCTATGATTATAATTGAGACTGATAGTTCAATCTAAATGGATGAATTGATGACAAAGCAGCAGATACAGCAAGACGGCATGAAGAAATAAATGGAATTGTCAAACGAATCTACTGAGAATGCAGAACGAACAGGCTCATAGTATCTTCACTCACGTCAGCAGGATTGCCCGTACTATCATAATAAGCCCCGTATTATTCTGCTGATAAATGTACAGTTACTTGCTTCATAAAACACTAAAGCTTTGATTAAACACTCTGTATTTACATAGATGTAATCCTTTGAGCCGCATTGTACGCCCCCCCCCACCACCACCCTTAGAGAAGACCATCAGGCTAGTGACCCCCAGATAACTTGAGCCCCCAGCTTAGAGCTGTTTTTTCTTACAAAATAAATGGGTCCCAATCATTCAAAAATCAAATCATGATTGGGTGATTTAGCTGCCAGGTCCTTATAATGTTAGTGGTGAACCTTACAGGCCTTCTGTCTGGCTCCTGAAGTCCTAAACAGCGGGTGAGCTCACTTTACTTCTACCTAGATACTTCCATTTAATTCCTTTGTTTGCAACCAAAACTTAAAGAAATGCGTGTTTTTGACCTTTTTAGTCCCTAGAAATCAGCCTCAAAGACCCTGAGGGTTGACCATTTACTGGCCACACTCTCAGAAAAAAAAGGTACTACACTGTTACTGGGAAGGAACCCCTTGCATTTCTATATACTATATAGAAGTATATACCATGTTCCACCGCAATCATATTACTTTCATTACAAGTTCAATGAATCCAATATACCTTGTCTTGACTCCAAAAACTCCAGGTTTTTCCAGGTTCTGAATAAATTAAATTGGACACAATAAAGCCAGTGATGCACCTATGAAGGTACATTTACATTATATGTTCCCTTAACAAAATGTACCCTTGATCCTGACAGTGGCTGTTTGCATGCTGAGACTATATCCATCAGGCTGCTTTTCCTTCAAGAAATATATAATACATGAACTTGTAACATCTAAAGCAATACCAGGTATGTATCCAAATTCTCAGACAAAACTCTCAAGGTTGAGTTTCTTTCCAATAACTCTTAATGAACGACAAAACAAATAGGGAGGCTAAAAATACAGAATACAGAGGGAAGCAAAATTCAATAATCCTAAAAAATCTTACAAGGCTATATCAATAAGCTGGTGCTGCACAGAGGGACCCTATCCTCACAGAAAGCACATCTTCCTCCCTCTCCAACTTGTATCCCAGGGCAACACTGGCATTTGTCTTAGTCAGAGCTCTGCTCTGTTCTTGGGGCTTTTCAGTGGCTGCAGAATAGGTAGATACAATGTAACGAGGTGCTGATCAATGGTCGCATGGCACAGCTAACACAAGTGCAAGCTGCTATTCACAGGCGGAAAAAACAAGCCAGCAATAGGCTGAATAGTTATCTGGCTGGGTTTTATGTGTCTTCTACCGAATGTTTGTTCTGCTTGAGAAATCACTTGCCCTGCTACTATTCAAATCACTTGAATCTGTGTTCTGGGCTGGAACAACAAACCAGAATTTCCTATCTATAGTGTCTCAACAGCGATTTGTCTTTTTGTGGACTTGCATACACTTTGGCACTGATTCAGCAGTGCTAATATATCTTTGTTTGCTGGAGAACTGTAGGTTCAAATCCCACTTAACATATAAACCTCACACTGTAATAACTAAGTATCATTTTTTCAGTACTTCAAAAGCTTCTCCAGCTCCATTCAGTCTTAGAAGTTGGTTGCATTTTCACCTTCTGAATATCCAGGTAAACCTAATTACAAGCAGACTCATCAGTCCAGAAAACCTTATTTAATGTCTCATTTCCGCAACTGTGTAGTGCTCTGGTGCAAATGTTCATTTTTTGTCCGTTTTCTTTTCTTAGGAATAGCTTCTTGACAGCTACATGTTCTTTCAGACCCATAGCATTGAAACTGGTATCTGAGGTGAGTCTGGACAGTTGCTTGTGTGAATCTTAGGCCATGTTCAAACAACAGGTAAAAGTGGCCCAAATCTGACATTGTCACCAAATCTGATTTCTGTGTTTGGCTGTTCACGCTATCTTATAAATGTGACATTAGTCTGAACAGATCATGCTCAGAAGAACAATGCTTCACGTGGCGTGCCTATCCGGAGGTAACCAGGTAACCACAGGAGCGATCATGAAGCTTCACTGACCGACAGCTGGGCTCATCACCCAGAATGTGTTCCAGCTCGGCATAGAAAAAGGCATGTAATTCAGCCACGGTCACTTCTTTGGTTCATGTCCTCATTCTTTAAACTTTGCTTTTAACCGTTCTTTGATGTTTCAGCTCCGCTCTCTGGCCTCGCCCGGCCACTTCTTTCGGAGCGTCTTCAAACACCGAGCAGTTGCGATAATTCTCTTCAAATTTTTTGGGACAGAAGCATCAGCCTAAATATTTTTTAGGTCTTCACAGCGCAAAATTATGGCGACTTTGGAGTTGGGTTGACTTAAAATGTAGCGTGAATTCCAATCTGGCTGTTCCAACTGAGTTGCATTGCTGCAGATCAGATAAGGATCAGATTTCAGTTCCACATATGAAAGCGTCTCAAATTGAATTGAAAATGTCAAGATTCATTGTGTACCTGCTGTTCACACTGACGAACAGACACACATCTGTGGGAAATATGAGGAAGAAAATCAGATTTGGGCCACTTTTACCTGCTGTGTAAACACAGCCTCCACACCCACGACTGATTCAGGTCTCATCTGGCGGAGGGACTCATTATCGCTGGTTTGCTTTCACGGGCAAGAATTCTACCCAAACCATGAATTGGTTGCACTATTCCATACATCACTTTTCTATGAGCAGGTCTGCAGAATGCTTTTCACGGGCTTCATCCATTTGCTGCTTTTTATTATTTTCTATGTATACCAACGCAAGAGCACCTGCAAACCCAGACCTGGAAGAAGGTTTTTAGCCATACAGACCATCATAAAGTGATGCGGTGAGTCAAAGCAGTCATTTTACAAAATGAACCAATCAAGTAACCCCACACGTGGAGCAGACCGTGGATAGCTTCCATGCATGCAGCGAACTGCACCAGAGTTTGCTGGAATTGAGCAAATTTACCAAACTCACGGAGCAGTCATGGGTCTGGAAAAAACATTAGTGTCACAACACCCTTAATGTCACGGAGAACTTTGAGAGCAGCTTTTGATGGGAGGACGCAGCTGCAACTAATTGGCTGTGAGATTGACAGGACGGATGTGTTAAAGTGGCAATAGGCTGCACAAAAGACTGGACGAATTAATGGATGGATGTGATATTATCCTTAGTGTTGGAGACGTGATTTTCTGTGTTCTGCTTTTTTCCGGATGCTTAAAAAAAGAATAACTTGAACTTGAACTTCAAGACAAAGTTTAAGTAACAGAAAGACTGAACAGTTGTGGTGGCTATACTGTTAATATACATGTTCCTTACCATTGGGCTCCAAAGAAAAAGGCTTTTGGTTGAACAGTTTGGTCCTACTTTATATTAAGGTCGCTAATAACTGTGTAGTTACACATTAATAACATATGCAACAAACCTGTAACTACTAATACTTTAAGCAATGTTAGATGGATTACTGAAGTACAGCCTGTGTAATTGCACATGTGTAACAACTTCAGCTTGCCTTGTAATTATATTCATTTATATTCAAGTAATTTTTACATAATATTACATTATTTTTACATAATTACTGTGGAATAACCATGTTGTAACAAGGTAACCTACTCACATCACATGACCACTCTAATTGCATTGTACCTATGTAATGGCTGGAATTGAGGCACATGTGTAACTACATAAAGTGCACTCCTGTAATCCATCTGTAATAGTGACTAAAAAATTAGTAGTTACATTGTTACATGTGTTTACTTGTAGCTACACAGTTATTAGAGACACTTTAAGGTGGAAGGGGAACATTCAAACACAAAGATGGAGAAGAAGAAGCTAACGTCTGCCAGGAAACAGTACTGAGAAACGGACAGTAGGTGGGATCACAGGTCGAAATCTGAACAAGAACCTGGTAAATGGGTTGAGGAGCCTGAATGTAATTGTTGCACCATTTAAGGTGGAATGGGCAAATTTCGAACGAGAAATGGTACGTATGATACCGGTTGACCAGTCAGTTACATCAACAGTTCAACTGCCAATGTTTAAAGAATACCAGACCTCTGACCTCTGATTTGGAACTAGATAACCTACCACCCCCGGCTTTCGCATTAATCGCCACCATCCCAGAACTTCGAACAGGCACTTCATCAGATTCTGTTCACAGGTGGGTTTTTTTCCCATGTTTTTCAGATATTCTCACTCATTCTGATGCCCACTGCCAACTCACCCATATGTGACCTTGAGCCCTCTACAAAGAAACAGTGAAGAGTGCTATTGAAAGGCTCTCTAAATCAAGAGCAAGAACTTTTAGATTAAATGGATACAAAGAGTTTTGCTCAAGGGAACAGTGACGGTACACAGATATTAAAACCTGGACATCACCAGCATTTAATCTGACTTTGTGAAAAGAGCTTGTTATAAAGTAATTGACAAAAGGCCTTTCAACACTGTCCCGCTGATACCTTTTAGACCTTACCTTGTTGGTCCACCTTGTAGAAGTAAAGTCAGAGCCAATAGCTCATCTGTTGGTGCACAGTTTCTGTTGGTCATCCCCTAGTCGCTGCCGACAAGACGCTGTTGGCTTGATATTTGGGGGGTGGACTATTCTCAGTCCAGCAGGGACACTGGGGTGTTTAAAAAGACACTGCTGTGTCTGATCCACCCGCACTCACCCCAACATTCCACCGACACGTCATCAATGTTGCTGCAGTGCTGAGAAGGATGCACCACCCATATAATTCCTACTCTGTGGTGGTCCTTTGGCGGTACTGACCATTGAAGAACAGGGTGATAAAGTATGCAGAGAAACAGACGGACTACAGCCTGTAACTAGAACTACAAAGTGGACCTATATGGTAGGTGGAGCTGATAAAATGGCCAATGAGTGTAGAAATAAGTGGTTTAAATCATCTGGCTGATCAGTGTATAACTACATTTTCTGTAGGTGCTCCACAAAACACAGAATAAAGAAGCATGCAAAGCAAAACAGAAAAAAAAAGCAGACAAAGCACAAAATAAGCATGAACTCTGTAACATAGTCAGCTAGCCTGGCCGAGCAAGAGGAGTAATGGACTTTTAGATTAGTAGTGACGATCCAGTGCTCTCAGACAGAGCCGCCCGACATCCGACCAAGCAATTAATGATAGAACAAATGAAACAATTTCACAGTGTCCAAAGACCGTCCGGATGAGCGCTGCATCGGCCAGCTCTCATTGGGAGAAAGTTCCTAGAAGCTTAGTGTGTCCTCATAACCCTTAAATAATCCTAGGCTAGGGCACAGATTGTCTTATTCAGATGGCCACGCGATTAGTGCAGCTGGCGGTCCTGCTTTTCAATTTCTCTCTCTTTGTCTTTCTGTCTCGTTCCGGTGGGCTCGCATGCACACGCCGTCACACACGGTCTGCTGCACTGTTCTTGCTGTAAGATCAGCATGAAGGACGGTGTGTGTGTCGGTCTGCATCAGTCCCGTGCTGCAGTGTGAGCATGCCTATTGGCAGCCAGGGTAAAACATACCAGACACAATTCAGAGACCATCCTCCAATTTATTTAATCTCCAGAACAGGTTGTTCATTTTTAAGTAGATATTACTGTGGAGATTAGACAGACATCCACTTGCATAACGGAGGGGAAAGTCAAGCGAAAAAAGAGGAATTTTTCAAACGGGTGTTCACAGAAATAATAGAAAATTCTGGGAAAATGGGATTCCTAACAACCACCCGCAAAACCTGGTAAACCACCAAAGTGAGCTGTGTGAGGACAACGCAATGAGTTGGAAAGGAGGCGAAGAAAAAAAAAAACATTTGCAAACCAAAATAAGAAGCTGTTGGTGCTCTCAGAACAATGGACTGACCACCCCAGAGTCCAGACCTCAACATCACTGAATGGGACTATTTGGATAGCGAGAAGCAGAAAAATACTAAACCGACTTCTTCGACTAAACTTTGGAAGTTTGGGAAACAGATTTCTTTGAAAAACTGGAAAAAATTGAAGCTGTAATAAAAAGTAAATACTAAAAACTTGATGACATTTAGTTGTTGAGGTTGCTGTGTAATTTTCTGTTAATGACCCCTGACACTTAAGGCTGAAGGGTGGTCTCAAACTTGTGCGTTACTGTACCTCATTTGATTCGCTTACGATTCTTCAGCATCAGGAATTCAGACTTCACTGCAATTTCACTCAAATTCACGCAATTCCTTTGTATTTTTATACAAAATTCTAAATTGCACCAAACATGACTAGAAGAACTAGAGTGGAATATAAACAATAAAAATACATCAAGTTTTCCCCCCAAAAAAGCTTAAGAAACTGGTTTGAATTTTAGTTTGGTTAAAAATATGTGCAGACGTCACTGAATATTATAATCATTTTTGATTAATACTGGCCTGAACTTCGCTTTACAGGCTTTGAATGCTCATTCTGAACAATCAGTCTTATCATCATCTCATAATCTAACGTGTTTCCACTGATTTCTGGGGAATCTTGGCTCTTTTAGCTTTAAAGGCCTTGTAAATAAATGCAAATAACAACTGAACTGAATTCAATTTGAATTTCAATTGAAATGGAAATGTGGTCAAACTTAGCTGTCATTGCTTGGTAGCTCCCAACCAACAACAGACACAACTCAAGCTCAAATAAGCAAACATCACTCACCGCTGCCCCCTAAAGGAGTTATGGCACAAAATTAGAATT